>NW_008795405.1:18631655-18660957 GCF_000699145.1 Aptenodytes forsteri
AGCTGAAAAGTCCTTGACTAGTGCAAGCACCGCTTAGCAACAACTAAAACATCGGTGTGTTATCAACATTGTTCTCATCCTAAATCCAAAACACAGCACTGTACCAGCTACTAGGAAGAAAATTAACGCTATCCCAGCCAAAACCAGGACACAAGGGCAGGGCAAAGCAGTAGCACATCACGAAACCTTGTCCCACAGGACAGAAGGAAAAAAAGCAGCAGAAAAAACAGTGCAAAACCCCAAAGTCAGCCTTCAGTCTGCTTTTAATTTTTGGAGAGTTCTTTGAAACAGAGAGGATGTGTCAGGCACAACCCAAGTGCGAGTGATGGGGCTCCAGGCTTGGAGCAGGGGACAGAATAAAGGCAAATGGGGTGCAGCAGAGCATGGGGGCATGGTTGTGCAATGATCCCTGGTGCAGAGTACCCCTATTTCTAATCCCAGGGGAAAGGAGATCTTACCAATTAGCAAGATGCCCCCAGCAGATATGAAGATAAGCACCTGTTTGAAGAGGAAGGCATGCAACAAGCAAGTTATACCACTTCACTGAAACAGATTGCACTGTTGGGAGCTCTCACAGCTTTTCGTTTTGGAGCATCTCTGAAGATTTCTTGCTTTGAAAAGCTCTCCCTCTGTAAGTGCTTTCACACCCAGTCACTTCTTTCTCTCAGGAGAGATGGGAAATAGCAATCTTCTTCCTTTTCCACAGAGCTTTCCAGGATGGGATACTTGAACTTCCCTAAGGAAAAATTGTATATTTTTCTATATTGCTCGTAAAGGGAGTCCATGAAATACAGCTCTTGTAAGAGAAGCACAAAACCTCTTCCTCCAGCCTTAGGGATTGCTTTTTTATCTCCAGGCCTATCCAGTCCTCAGGTACTTCCCAGGAAAATTCTTGAACATCCCTCAAATTCAGCTCTAGCTCAGCAATAGGAATTTCTTAGGGCTCGGATACATAACTGAGTTCCTCTGGCTCAGTGAGCTACCTCACACCAGCTGAGCTGCAGCAGCCGCTTCTGTCCACACCATAAAGTGTCTTAATTCAAACACCCTAAAATATTTTAATTCAAACTTTCTTGAGAAAGCTTTAAGCTAATGTGTTTTACACAAAACAATTCTCCTTTCTTCTTCCTGGTGCCCTCCTTTCTGATGCTGAACACAAACTGCTGCACTTTTAGCTGCATTTGGGACCACAGATAGATGCTTTCCTCTTTAGCACTGGCTAGACTTCAGTTCTTGGTAGCTGCCTCCAGCAAAACCAATCTGCACAGCTTCTTCATAGTGACAAAGTGTAAACAGATTTCCCTGCATCTCATCAAACCTATCTTGCATGAATATGAAAAAAGGAGTTAAAGTGTTCCAGTTTAACTCACACTTGGAATGGGCTTGGCAGCCCCCAAAGCGTGTTCCAATTCCCATTTCCTTAATTTTCTCCAAAGATCCTGCCTCACTGCAGGAGGTGGGTCCCCTGGTAACACGTTCTACCTTCAATAAGTCAGACTATGTTTATGATCACATTTTTAATTACTCCAGGGAACATATGTTAATGCTCATTCAACTTCAGATCGAGGAACATTGTGAGAGTCAGGAGCCATATGGCTTCCATCTACAGAGGGGGAAAAGGTGTGTCAAATTCCTCAGTCCGTTAGCTCCCGACAAGATTAAATTTACATCCAAGGCTAGGCACAGCTCTGGTGCCCGCAAGATGAAGGCTGGGACCCACAGCCACCGCAGCGGGTGCATCCCTTCAAGCTGCACGGCTCTCCAAGCGCACATCAGAGCTGCAGGGCACCACGAGCCCGGTCTGCAACCCCTGGCGTAGCAAGCGCAGCCCTGTCTGCCCGTAGGACCTGTTTCAATAAATGCTTAAATTTGAGCATGTCATGTGTCAAACGCTCATCAGCTGCTTAAGCACTCCGTATAATTGGGGTCAGCAATAGCCTGTTTTCTGCATGGGTATGTCCTCTTTGGGCCAGGAAAACCCTTGGGTTTAAAGCCATGGCTTAGAGGTTTCAGAGTTAGTTTCCTCTACTCCCCACACCTAAAAGAGACTTGTCAGAGACAGTAACAGCAACACCAGAGTTTGATATTTATCAGTCCAGGTGCACTGAAGTGCACATCTTGTCCACAAAGGTAAAATCAGCACCTTCTTGACAGATTAATAACATTGATGCAATATTATGTTAAGTAACAGTGAGGTAATACTACACGTAATCACATCCCCATCCATTCCTTTTTAAAAGTAATTGGTTTACTCTTGTTTTTCTTTTGCAGTCGAGGAAGACACAACACAAAGAGCAATCTGGGTTCAGCCCTTTCTCAGGCACCCAGGACAGAAGTGCTGGCAGGATTCCTACCAAAGGCTGATCGCTTGCAGATAAAGTGGTTGTAGATGTGTCACCAAGGGCACACTTTGATCTTCAGGTTTTTATTACTGGTGTTGATATGTGAGAAGACAAGGATGTGGTTTGCTCTCAGACCTGAGATTGAATTTCTAGTGCTGGCAGTTAGGGAGGAAAAAACCCAACCATATCCTTGGGAACACACGGCATCTCATATGGCAACCAGGGGAATACAACGGCATATTGCTATTTTTAAAGCGGATTTTCTGAGTACAACTGCAGTTTAAAATATATGTATAAATAGCAATCCCTAGACTCTGCTTAATGCCAGGCTCCTCCTGAACCAACAGCTTCCAAACAGTTTTGGTAGAAGGCGTCAGATTCCCTAATACCTCTCACACTGGTGTAAAACCAGAGTCTCACACACACAGACACAGACACACCCCGATGTCAAAGGAGCTATTTGGGATTTGCACCGCAGTCATGGAGAACAGTGCCTAAGTGTGAGGGAAATACATGTTTCCAAAAAACATGAATATTTTATTATCCCATGACAAGGCCTCCGCTCTCATCACCCAGGAGCAGGGGGGATGCTGCCAGTTCCGCTCGCAGAGCTGGCTGTCAGTCTCCCAGCATATGCCAGCTCCTCAGCATCATCACCCCACTGCTGCAAACCTCCAGTATAGGGGCAGGAAAGGTCTCAGAGATGGGGCAGTGTAAAACAGGTCCACCCCAGAGGCTTTTTGATGGTGCTTCACAATTAGGATTCCCTAATTCACTCTCTCTTTGCTCTCTGAGGGCTACCTGGGCAAGGGTGCTCTCCCTCACATGAATTGCCATCTGCTCCCTCCAGTGCACCAGAAGAGCAACTTCAAACTGAAGCAGCCTCACGTTCTTTCTTGTTTTGTTAAAGTGATCCAGGCTTTCAGGTTATCAACATGTTTTTTAGAAAGAAATCAAGAGAAGGAACTAGTTATAAAGAAGCAGTCCTCTAGTGACACAGGCATTGCAAGGGAGGTGTTAGATGCCCAGGCAGCAGTGGGATTACGTACTCCACAGAAGAGCCAGTGCTCAGTGCTGGGGGACAATTAAGCAGGGAGGAATGGGATTCCTGAAAGCCGAGAGCATGGAGTGAGAAGCTGTCTGAGTGAATGAAAATGCCCTGCATTTGGTTGCTGTTCTGTTAATTCCTGACCACTGGGAGAAGAATTATCTGGTGTGGTAAAAACCTCTTGTCTCCCTGATAGGGTTTGTGCCTCATGGATAGCGTGAGTGCTGCAGAGGCTGTTTGCATTGCCTTTCTTTCCCCTGTCAGGCTGCAATTGTATTGCTTTGTTTGACTTTGCAACAGAAGTTATTAACAAAAATGTGTTGCGAGGAGTGCTGCTTTGCTGATGTGACTCAGAGTCTTCAATCTAGTGATAATTTCTCCAGTGTAGGATATAATTCGGAGGCCAACCCTGTCAAAACCTAGCACACAAAATTCCAAGACATTGTGTAATTAATATAATTTATTCAAATGACAAATTGGACTGCAGGGTTTTATTTATTCTAGTAAAGTCTGCTTCTTTTCTCCGTTTCCATTTCTAAGCTGTAATCCTGGAGATGTTTTAAAACAAATATATAAGCTATTCATCACTGTTCACAAATATCCACCAAAAGCCAAAGTGAGCCTTGGTTTTAATCCTAGAGCAAATGTACAAATGACCCATTTCCAAAGGAAGATGTAGCTTTAATTAGCCTCAGCTGCTAACATTTTACAGGACATCATTTTCCAAAAGCCACTGTCTCTCTTGTAAACTTTTAAGTTTAATTTCCAGCCAATGATGATAGGCTAAACCATTTGCCTAAGCTCATAAACTTTGTCTTTTTCCCAGTCTATTTAGTGAAGCTTGGGCAGGGTCCCATATTGTTCCTTTAGAGGAGAGTTTGTTCTCTTCCAAGCACATCCAAGAGAGGTTCATTGTGACTGGCAAGAGCCAGAAACCCCAGTAGAACATCTCCTCCTGGAGTGTTTCCTTGGCCATCAAATCAGCTCCACCACAGAACTGTCTTCCAGCATCCTGGGTGCTCTCTCCTCAACCAAGCTTTTCAGAGGTCACTTTTTCTCTTCCTTAGAGGGGAAGAAAGTGGAAGAAGGGCAAAATACATAAGTTAAAAGGACTCTCAAGGGCTAAGGGCCAACTCGTAGAGATGTGCAATAGATAATTTGCCTTATAAAACCATATTGGTCATAGCCAGAAGCTTTAAAAACTTACTGGACTTCTCTTTCTCTTAGCATCCTGCCTGACTGTGTGTTTTTATTTTCTCCATAACAGTACATAGCTGCACTTCACCCCCACATGTGGAACATTTAAAACAATTTCAGTGATGATTTCTGTTGGCTGGGCTTTATGTTGAGTAAGTTTTTTAATCTCTGTAGTCAACTGCTTGTGGAAGAGACCACATCATTACCTAAACCACAATGATGTATTCAATTAAAAATATCTCCCAGTTGACACATCTGGGGGTTTTGATTGTTTGTTTGTTTTACATAAGGTAATCCAGGTAGGTAGACATCAATCAGTCATTTGTTTTCCATGCTAAAGAGTTCTGGTCTATTTAATTGTTCCTCTATTCACCTTTTTTTTTAAATCTATCTTCCTTGCTCCCTAGGATGCAGGGCACACATATAAAAAGCTTTCATGCAAAGTAAGACAGCCTCGAAGCTGGTTTCCACCCCAGATTCCCCAGCAGCATGGCAGTAAAAGCCCTGGCCAGGAGGCAGAGGAAGGGAAGAGATGAACAAGAGCTTTGCATTTCCAGAATCTCCCTCACCTTCCCCATTTTCAGTGAAAACTTCAAAGACTTTGGTTGCGCACTGTTTCAGAATAGAAACATTGTGAATGAGAGCGAGCACCCTTTCCCAACCTGCTCTAATAAGCAGCTGTCAGGTAACTACCTTTGCTAGTGGGGGACTGACTTCCTAAAATCCCTTCTCATACTCCTGGAAAGGCAGCAATTTTGCTCTCATTGTTCCTGCAGCAGAGTTCTTATCAAAAATGCTCAGCAGGCTGCCTCTGGGTGAGTTTGATTTTGTACTTTTTATGGTGCTGTCTTCATTTCAAATAAAAACCATTTTAGCCGAAAACATGTAACTGTTTTTTGTGTCTAGAAAGCATAATGCTACAGCACAGTCTTTGGCTCTAAATGTGCACCTATAAATATCTTAACCAGGCACTCAGCAACATGCTATTGTTCTTCCCGCAGCAGCAGAAACTGCCTCGAATTTGAACCTTGGAAGCAAGGGAAATGTGAAGTGGATACAGAGAGGGAACATATTCCTCTCCAGCTGACAGCTCAAGGTTACTTCTGAAGTAAATAAAGTGTTGCTAAAGAGACTTCTCTCTCATTTCTGATAATAAAGTTGCGACATGCTGAATTTGGCTGCTTTTCATTATAGAAGAGCTGAACAGGTCAGAGGGTGGGCAGGTTCAATTTGTTGTTTTGGTGTACAAGTGCCAAACAGCTTTCTGTTATGCTGAGGGAGTTAAACTAATCTTTGATCTCCCCTAAGTGCAGACCACACGGGCAAGGTTTAGCAGAAGACAGGCAAATTCTCCAGGCTTCCCTTTCTGCAAAATATCTCCCTATTTTCATGGGTTATAGAAGTTGAAAAAGGGACCGAATATCAAAATTTCAATACACTAAGAACTGTGGCATCTTTACAGGATGGAGAAAAGCACTCAGAGCCAAGGTCATCTCTGCTACAACAGGACAGCTTCAACAGACTGTTCAAGCATAGCTGAGAGCAGCTGAAGACCCCAGGTTCTGTTTCGAGCAGCTGGGCAGCATCTGACTAACCAACATACACCATTTACTGATCTACAGAACAATTTTTCCCTTTTGCACCTTACAGGCTTTTACTGTAAAAGAAGGACTATATAACCTTTCAGGTTGTGGTGTCATACCGTCCCCTCCAAAGCAAAGAGTGCCAGGAAGGAACTAAAGGTGAATATTTATCTACAAGATCGTTTGGTAGCTGCACAGAGTGACAGAGAGCATTGCACAGGCAGAAAGGCCTTCCATGAAGGAGTTTGTATTGCCTCTAGGTGTTGATAGGGAATAAGTACAAGTAGCTTTCTCTGGCATCTGTAACGTTCAACAGGTGTCACTCTGCTACTTTTCTCCTTTCCAGCTGAATTTGTAGTTACTAATGAAAAAGAAAATTAAAATTAGCCTGATTAATTGATTTTGCCCTCTAGGTCTAAGTGCCAACCCTCCAGGTGGGTACCAAATTACCCATTACAGCAACAGCAAACTGCTGCCCGCCCTCCCACTGGTTCTCCCAGCTTCATGTCAAGTTTCCCTGTGTTGGACCTGTATACTTAAATGACTGTTCAAATGCACAGCTGGGCAGCTTTAATGGTTCACTGCCTTGGGAAAGGGTGGTCCTGCTCTCTCCACCCCATCACTTTTCCCCCATTTTCCTTTCCATTCTCCTGCTGTTTCCCTTCACTTGCCCTGGTCCTCAGAGGACCTCTCACTGATTGCACACAACTGGCAGAAAATTAAGGTAGTTAAAAATCCAGGGGTTTTTTTTGTGTGTGTGTGTGTGTATGTATATATATAAAATCTTTATATTTGTTTTCTTCCAGATGAGTGAGTCAAATTGGCTCAGTGAAGAGTCAGAGCACTAGATCTAGCACAAGGGAGAAGGCAAGGCCACAGCACTAAGCCTAAGGGTAGAGGGAGTGGAGTAGGACTGGCTTTGCCAGTCTTTAGGTCGCTTCAGCCCTACCAGCAAGCCATGTAGAAAAGGTCCTTCGTTAGGTAGGCTAAGGGAGCCAGGAATGAAAGGCAAGGAAAAGAGGCCCATAAGGACGTGAGCCACTGGCTAGAAATAGATGCCCCTCTCTTCGCAGGCAGCTGCTTTCTCCACCGCAGGTCTTCAACCATCGTACACCAACAGCCTGGTCCTGCGATGGGGCTCACTCAGCAAGATCTGCTGCTAACCAAAGGCTGGGGGCTGGAGCCCTGAAACAGGATAATGGCACCCAATTTCCACACCAAGGAAATGGCAGAATTGCCCTCTTCTGGGAGGGCAATGAGATTTTCTGTGTAATGCAGGGGTGATGTCTCGTGTGGGAGTCATCATCTGGAAGAAGAGGGTTAGAGAAGAGTGCAGCCATGAGGTCCCCATTGCGGGGGAGCATCAGTGTTGCAGATGCTGCTACAGCCCTGGCAATGCCAGAGTCACCAAGACAGACTCTGTCCTCTGGGCTTCCCTCCCTGTGAGTCCCAGTCCTCAGCTCCAGCGTCAGAGGGGGTGAAGGAGTTTGCCATTAGTAAAAGGTCAAACCAGGAATGACTATTAAATTTATGGATAACAGTGAAATGGGGAAAGGCAGGTTCATTGGAGGTCAGAGATGTGGAATGAACAATTCCATATTAAATATTTTTAGAGCATTCCTAGGCTGCATGGAAAAAACAATTAAGTGGCATAGTTGCAGTATCTAATATTTTAAGTTTGCTTTAATAGTCCTTTACATCATTATGATCAGTGCTGTGAGTGCATAAATATCTCCATCTCTTCAACATTTTCTTCTTGACAGGTTAGTTTTCTACCCACAGAGATATTGATGAGATACTTTTGTGCTCCAGATATGTGCATTTTTCTGCATTTTCAAATAGGAACCACCATTATCTTTTTGCAAGCTGAATATTTTTTATACATCATTTAGTAGTGACTAATGTGTGCTTCAGCCATGGGCTCCAAGGACTGTCATTTATCTTCCATAATGACCACAAGTTCTTAAACAACCAGCAACATACTGGCTGCAAAAGATGATCACAGAAGACTCTTAGTTATGGCAAATGGAAACAGGGCAAAATGTACGTTGATATATTTCACTTTGGAAACAAAAAAAAACCCCCACCCTTCTTTCTCTTGTGTGAAATGCAATATAAAGTAAAATAAAGTTTTAAATCATGTAGAAATATACAGTTTTATTTCTGTTTCTGAAGTCAGTTCGTCATCTGGAAAAAGCCAGTGTAGCTTCAGTGAAAATAAAAAAATCCCTACAACAATAAACTTTCTAGTGTGCTGGCTGCCTGTGATTTCTTACTGTCACTGAATATTTTCTATATAAACATTATATGCAAAAATACTTGTACGAGTATTTAGGACAACACCACTGTGGCTAAAGGACACAAAATATTAATGTTAAGCCAATGCTTCCATATGAAAGCAAATTGGATGCAGTTTTCCACAGCAAAATATGTATCCTTTTAAGAAGTCAGATTAGCCATACAGCTTTTCGAAGCACTGCATTGCAGAAGCTGACCAAGTTTGTGCCAGACCATGCAGCCACATCGCCTGGATGGAAGTTAATGTGCAATGAAATCTCCTCTTGGGTTAAACATGAGCAAGAGCAATGGCATTACAGACAGAGCTCACCCTTCAGGCCATCAAGCTGAATTTTGGGAACTCTGCCCAAGCTATGCCAGTCACTGTGCACAAAAAATACATTCTGAGCAGTTCCCCAGGTGGTAGGAAGCTATTCGGTCCTTATAAACACATTGTATTTCCAACCATTTTCTGAGTAATTCCCAGCAACAAAATGGGCTCATTTTTTCAGGTGTTCCTAATGATTTCAAGTACTCTATTTGACCTTGATTTTCAGGGGAAGGAAGCTCGGTGCTTCTTTGGGTGTCTTCTTAGAAGTATTTCCTCTTCTACAGTTTTACTGGCAGCTCAACAAATAGTTTCCCTAGTGCCAAATAAGTTCCAGCTATGCAACAATTTTCCACATGCTTTCAGATGCTATAAAACAGCTTTATCTCCATTCTGTGTCTTGGGGTTGAGTTATTTTTTAGTATCTTTCCTCCTATTAATAAAGAGCAATGGAGTGATAAATGTGTATTTTACGCAATACACATCACTATATATGTATATTGCTGCTTCCAACGGTGCAGCCATCTCCTGCTGTATGCAGGCTTTATACAGCCTTCTCCTGTAAACAGGCAAACCTACAGAAAGCATAAGCCCAGGGAGCCTGTCATCAGCACCATCAGCCAGCTGATGGGGCAGGCCGTCTGCAGGGAGCACCCAGAGCCAAATCTAAAGAGAAATCTCTTTACCTTCTTTGGCAACAATGCCCTTTACTAATGTTCACAGAAGGGCAGCATATTTCCCAGTCAGGTGTGCCTATAATCAATAGTATTATAGATAATATTGACATCAGCTGATTACACTAATGGTCACACTTTACATGTGTAAACTTGGCCAATGTGTAATTTCTGGTTTCAAGTACCTCACAGTTTGTTATCTTATCAGTTTCTAGCTTATTTCTGACATCCCTAAATGCTTGCCCTAGCCACCTTTTCATATGTGTCTGCACAAGCCTGTCCATACTAGGGAAGGGTGTCTGATAAAGACTCTGGGTTTTCCTACCGACACAGACACCTTTCATTGCTTTTGGGTGGAGAGGTCCACAGCGGTAGATTAAGATGAACATTTTCTAAGCTGATGAATAATTCGGAATGATTCATTTATGGGTTATATACCCACAATATCTTTAAGAGATCAAAGAGATCTGATTTTCAGAGACTGAGGATTTGGAAACTGAAGACCATAGAAATTCAAAGTCCCTGAGATAAACTTTTCCCACCTTTAAAAGTTACTAATTGAAAAACATAATTGCAATGAAGCATGTTTTCATATTACAGCTTGTGAGTGTGTTTGCCCAGGTGTGCTTCTTTTGCTCCTCCAGAATATAGTCACTGATAAAGATGGATGGCTTTTGACAAGGAACATCAGTCATTTTCAGAAATCTGATGAGGCAACTGTGTGCTCAAACGGTTTTGCATGAGCCCAACAAATGCTGAGCTTGGAGAAGAATATCTTTGTCTGCATGTGTGTTTTGTAGCATCAGTAATACGTACCTTGGGAGCATTTAATCTATAGTATCAACACTATTTATGGCGTCTGGAGTTTTACATGGCTACAGTAATTACTGTGATAAATGCCAGCAATATTTTCAAATTAACATTGAAGCTTCCTTCAATTTAGAAGCAGGAGACATTTAATTGGCAAAGATTGGATTGCAGTAAATTCCTTTGCTATTTAGGGACTGATTCTGCATAGCTGATGCACAGAGGGATCTGTATTTTCATCCTGAAGTCGGTTGGTTTTCTTGACTTCTGGAGTGCTGGAGTGGCCACAAAATCAGGTCTGGTGACTGTTTTCCCCATTCACTTCCTGAGTGATTTCAGCTTCATCTTTTCCTCCTGGTGTAGGAGTCAACAAGTCTTCTGTGTCTCAGAGCATAACCTACAGCTTAGCTGCCAGATGGACAGATAAGTCCAACTCCATCTATTCCTCCTCCACTGTGGTAACATCACACAACCAATATAAGCAGAGAGGCCCAAGAAGGGTCCCCAGCTTCCTTCAAACCACTTCCAAAGCACATGAGTGTAGACCTAACTCTTTTCAAAAATGGTTCTTACCACCTCTAGGTCACTAAAGGATTGGGACAAGTCATGGGCAGCTTGGAAACTATCGCCACCATCAATAAAAGAGCATAACTGAACAATGATCTCCAAAGGAGCAGGTTCAGCCTCTGCCATGGACTGCTCTGGTGTTGCAACAGATCATTTGCAGCCCAGGAGAGTTTTGCCTGAGAAAGGATTACAGTATCATGGTCTAATTTTTGTATGGCACCCCAATAGATGAAAACACTGTCCAAGATGCTAACACTTCCTCTGAGCTGGTAAAGGAGTATCCCAACTGTTGAGCTATCAGAAAGTTGTCTGAGAAGTGAAACATTCTCCAAGACCTTTGGATCACATAGTTGAGCCAGTCTAATGGTCATTGCATTGTGAGAGGTCAGTCCTTGTCCCTCTAGCCTCCGTGCTTTCTTTTTCCCCTGCTCCCCGTTGTGTGTTTCTGCTTCACTCTTTGTGACTGGAATGGTTTTCGCGGTTCTTACTGAACTGATTGAACTCACTAACCTGGCAGAAAACTAACCCAGCAAAAAAGTTGCATTGGCTCATGCAAGGCTCAGGCTGGCAGACCGGGGCTGCTGCTGGAGTGCAGGTGAGGGTGAGGAGGAAAGAAAGAGAGAGGAAGAAGGGAGAGCTCTTTTTTTAGTGAAAATCAATCATTGGGTCAGCTTGACTGTGTTGTGTGATCATGCCCTCCGTTTGCGAAGGGAAATTTCTATGTTTCAGAGAACAGCCAAGGGATGCAAAGTCTCTTCCACCTTCATCCTTTCAAATCTACTGCAAAGTCAAATGAGCTAAGAACTATTTTTTGGCAGTAAGATAATTTTTGGCACTCCTCCATTTTAGTAGTTATTTCTGCAGAAGATACAAATCTTCATGCTGGAAAGGCAGGACAGGGAACCCTCCACCGCTCTTAGTTCACCTCTTTCCACAAACAGCTACAGTTGTTTAAACTCAGAAAAAACCCAACGGTTTCTTTCTTTTGCCAAACACCTGATTCTGCCCGTAGTACAGCCCTGCCCCATCCTTCAGGATCACAGCCTGTAAGCACCAACTATTCCTTGCAATCAGTGGAGTATTACTAATATATAAACTGCATTATAAAGTGAATACTGAATCATATACAGGGAGAATTTCCCCTTCCCCCTCTTTACCACCAGTGAGTAAAAGGAGCCCATCTTTCACAGGCCTGTCAAAGAGCTATAGTTCATGCCTGGGAGAAAATTACAGGACAGTTTTTATAGCAATTCAGGCAAGGGACCCCCACTATGCAAATGAAATACAGCACATTCACGCAACAGTTCATGACATCCTTGCTCAGTATTTCATACTGAGGATGGGCGGTGCGTGGCTGTGGGGAGTCCTTCAGCTCCTGCAGAGCCATCAACAGGCTGCAGATCTCCTGTGTGTTCCTACATGGGTTTCTTCAGCACATGGGAGAAGGCAGGCTGCAAACAGAAGGAGATGGCACCTGTCATGTCCATCCCTTGACCTCTCTCTCTCTGTGGTACAGTGCTTGAGATCAACCAAGGTTTTCAGTCATTGAGTTGTTTAGGTTATGGACCATGCTTTCTACTCAGTGTACTCTGCCTCTGAGCCCTGCTCACAGCCCCTGATATTGTTAATAAAGAACTGTCCATGCTGTTTCAAAATAAGCAAAAGTTTCAGGCATTGAACGGAGTCAGCAGATACCTGATATAATCATATATTCAGCTACAAGGTCTTCATTTAACCTGAACACAAACTGCAGGGCCTTTCCCTTTTTATCTCAGGAATTACTCCTGTTTTGCATTCCAGAATACTTGTCACCCTGGTGAATATTAATTAAAAGTTGTAATTAATTAAAATGTCAATTAATTCCTTTATTTTATTCTTCAGGGTAATCTTGTATTCCGTGCGAGAGAGACCAGCAAGTGAGCTTACCAGAAAGAAATAAAACTAATCTCACTGTAAGTACTGCATTGTGGATCCTGAAAGAAGTGATTGTCTGGCCAGCATTTGGTCAAGGGAGAGAGAGAGGGTTAGGGAGCGCATCCATGAAGGCAGACAGACCAGCACATTGAGACAGTTTGGGGACCACCTATGGCCGATTTATGAACTCCGGCTGTGATGTTATGAGTGCTCTGTGCATTTTTGAGTTGCGATCGTCATTTGTTGTAGGCTCACAGTTTATATTAAAGAGAGATGGGATTGTGACTCAATGACCATCTCTGAAATAGGAGGTTGTCAGGACCATAAACGGTGAGCAGCCATGCTTTAGCAGAACAACATCTGGTTATGGCCTCAGCAAAACTATTTTTCTAAACCTAAATTCTACCAGGGTAGAAACCAAGCAGGAAATCACCAGTTTGGTCACAATAATCACAAGAAAGAAAGGGGATGGAAGCTGAAACTAGAGGTTTTTTTCACTGGAGTTGAAAACTTTTTGAATCAATGCAAATGTGAATGTGGGATAAAACTGCGAGAGTCAGCAAAAGTGCAGTAATTACTATGACGAGCATGTGCAAAGCAGTTCATTCTGGGATAGCAACAGCCTTGCTCTGTGGTATAGACTTATCCCAGGTGTTGCTGAAACAAAAGAGATATGTTGGTGTATTTTCACATGGAAATTGAAAAGCAGTGAACTTTCTATCCAGAATGTCACCATGGGAATCATTATTTTTTTGTATATAATATGGGAGGTCCTATCAATCCCTTCCACAGACACTGCAGCTAATTTTTAACTTGTTTTGGAAGGAGAACACTAATCACAACATTAGCCGTGGGAGTTTAATAATATAAGGATGAAAATTCCCATACATGTAAAAGCAATATATTGGCATGTTGTTTACCTGGAATTGTTGATCTTCTACCTGTTATTGTTTCATTTCCTTGCAAAGTTTCTCAGAAACCATAGTTATTGTATCTTGCTTCCTCCTCTTCCTCTCCAGGGGCAGTTCTTTCCAGATCAAGGCAAACAATGAGTTTGCACAGCATCCTTACCAGACGTTATGAAATACTGCTTTGTAGACCTTTCCTGTCAGCTCACACAGATGATTCTATTGAGAGACCTGGGTCGCTTTTAAAAATGTGCATTTGCCTTTAATAATAACTGAGTACAAAATGCGGTGCAATATAAATACAGCCTTTCCTTCTCTTTTTTGTGTTTTTCTACAGTATTTTTCTAAACCCAGTTACATCATCACCACAAGCAGGATTTTTCTTACCAAAAGAAGTCAGCAACATGACTTCTGTATCTAAGCAAGTCACCTTGACTCTGTCTACAGGCACAGAAGCACTTCCAAGGCATCGTTCATCTCATTCTAAAATAGATGAGATGAACCATGGCCTTAAATACCTTCTTTCCATTCACTGTAGCAAGGGCCTTGCATGACCAGCTCTGAGGTAGACATAGACATTACAAGCCAGGTGACAGGCAGGTTTTTCTATAAGTCTTTATTGGACAGAGAAAATCCAAGAAACCAGCCTCATTTTTGCTTCTAATTTTGCATCTGTAATCTCAGTTCTGTAACGGTTGGGTTTCCCATAATACAGGACATTAATTTGGGTAAAAATGCATAATTATTTTTCTTTCTGCTAGTTTTGGATTTTATTCAAAAATTGCAGAGATAAAAAATAATCTGAGATTTCTAAGGAGCTTTGCCAGACTGTACAAACTCTAGAACGCTTTGAAATTCAGACTGTCCAATGACATGGTTACAGGTAAGCATGCAGAAATCATGTGTTGGATTTGTCCATGTATGGATTCACTCAAGAATTACACTCACCTAACAAAGAAACAAGGGGACATCATGACATAGTCGCAAAGATCAACAGAAAGAGTTCAGCCAGCGAGTTTCTCTTAGCAAGACTGGCTCTGCATGTTTCCGGATCATAAAGAGGGAAGACACTGTCCAAGGTGGGGACTTCAGACCTTTTAAGCTTCAAAGACTGAGTTGGGAGATCTGCTTAAACCAGCACTGCTGCCAAGAAAGAGGCGTATGAAACTGGACTACATTAGATGCTTCTTCTGAGTTTGAGCTTTAGTGGCTGAGCACTAGAAAATGCTGTCTCCAGAGCTCCAGCTGGGATGTCAAAGGACAGCATGAGTCTGGATTTCATTAGCAGCTAGCCCTGTGGATTGGCTGGCGGATCCTTTCACATATACCCAAAGGCATAACGTACATCTCACATACAAAGGAGATGGTATTTGCAAGGTATGCCACAATTTACACCAATCTGCCTGCAAGCTGGATCAGGCCCTTCACTGGAGATTACCGGAGTGCAGCTCAGGCAGTGTGTTGCTTTTGCTGTCACATCCAAACAGTCCCTGTCCCCACAGGTTTCTTCCCTGCTCTTTTGAGACAATCCACCCTGATAGTGCCCATGGAGTGGCAGGGAAGCAAAGCACGAAATGATTGTCTTGACAGGACTCTTTAAATAAGGTCAATTGACTGGAAAAGTGAGCACCTGCCTAAGGCTCCTTGCTCTGGAAGGACCCAGACTACTTTGCTGCACATTCTTATAACAGTATTTGTCCAAGCTTCCTCCTGTAATAGCAAAAAATTACTGTCTAATTGGGGAGGGCAGAGCAGCAGATTAGCACACAGTACACTGAATAACATCCCAACATCTGTTGTCACAGATTTGCTGACAGCTGTTTCTGCAGAGTAGCTGGAAAATCTGATAATCCTAAACCTGAAATTTCTTGTTATTGTGCAAAGGCAAGCGCTAGTCTCTAATATGACCCTAAAGGACGATCTGTAGATTTGAGTAAATGCTGCTAGCTACACCTGGACATCTCCTTCAGCACCTCCTCTGACAACACACAGCTGGGCACAGCTGCACTGGGGCTGCCTCCCATAAGGTGACACACGGGGATGCTCTTTTGGTCCCCAAGGCGTGTTTTTCATACTTCATGGTTTAACTCTATTTGCCGCTTTAGAGAGGGTCCAGGTTGAATACCTCTGCCAGAGTGAACACAGGAAGGACTCATAACCGGTGTGGAGACTCCATAAAAGCTCTAAACACTGTAGAATAAGTATAAAATCTTTCCCTTCACTGGGTCCCAGTTAGCCTGGGTGGAAACTGAGCCACTGCTCTCCTGTGCTCTCTGCTTAATGAACTGGCGCCCACTTGGCCTGTAAGGAACAGCGGTGTGTTTAGCACAAACCTACAGCTGGGTTTATTTTACAATGAAGACCCACTGTTGCAGGCACTCAGAGGAATCACGTGAGCAGGGATGGAAACCAGGTTCAGGACTATGTGAAGAAGACTGAATTCTGCTGCCCCCAGTCTATGTTTAGCAGAGATATGCCAATGGAGTTTACCAGGGCAGTAGTGCTGCCAAACACCCACTTTCTAATGAGTCCAGCGCTATACTGAGGCCTTGTATAACATTTGGTGGCTAGAACTTATTTTAACTTCAATGGTTAAGAATGAAAGCAGGCAAAAACTGTGAAGCGTTTCCCTTAATTACATTTTAAAACCTGCTCTCACTGTAAATGACACACAAACACGGATAATAGCAAGAGTCAATCCTAATAACAATTGTGCGTTTTTGCAAATCGCAGTTATCTGCATGGCAGCCCACAATCAGTGGTAATGCCAGAAACGTGTGAAATCCTGAGTACATGCATTACTTAAGAGGCCCATTAAACACAATTCTCATTCCTGGTTTCACAGGTTAGTGAGTAGCTGCTATACCCAAGTGCTATTTCATGGCCAGATAACGCTGAGGGAGAAGCAGAAGTTCCTTCTGTGCTGGGTGAACTGGGGCCTGTTTGACAATTGGGATCATGTGTAACCCTTTAAAACACAAAAATCCTAAAGGAAAAGATTTAATCTCTGTGAAAAGCAGTATTAAAAATTACCAAGCACTGTTGTAGCAAGTCTGTCAGATGAGTGCACAACAGGAATTTCTACTCTTGGTGTTTTGCCAGGTAAGGGCACAGTTCTGTGGTGCTGCCTGTTCCCACGCTGCTTTAGATTTTGGATTCACCACTGGTAAGTCACAGGGATATTGCTCTGAATGCAACTTTAGCAAACAGGTTGATGCTTCAGTCACTTCTAAGTTTGCTTTTAAAGACACAATTTGCATGTTACAGATGCAATTTATGCCTCTTCATGACACACCTCTCGGATGGAGACTGCCAGTGCCCTGGCAAATGGTGGCTTTGTTTCCCCAAACATCTTAGCTCCTGTCAACAAGGCAAATTTGGCCCTGCCTGACGGTATTGTCAATGAAAACTGCTGTCCTCATGACATTTAATATACATCCAATTGATGCAAAAGAGACACCAAACCTCATATTTGGTTGCTCCAATGAAAAAAACAGGTGCTGATTTCAGAAGCCTAAATGCTGATTTTAGAAGTCAAATGCATGTGGCTGATGTCTTAAAGCCTGCATTTCAAAGCCAAAAAAAAGCAAGTGAATTAAAACGTTACCTGTTTCAGGTAAATCTGTTGGAAGTGTTATGCAAATGTAAGGACATATTCCCCATACAATGAAGATCTGATCGTGGAAGCGGAGCAGTCCAACAGAAGTCATCATTGCAGTCACGTACCTCAGACCATAATTAGTCCCTACACACAAGTTAATGTTTGGACCTTTCAGCCTGGACAGAGACTTTTTTTAATTTCAGCAAATCATATTTTATTTCATTAGTTTATTACAGTAATTATTTTTGTTATTTCACATTTTTAGTGCTTCGTAATTAAGCCAGGAGCTGTGACAGAGCGTGAGTTACAGTGCAGTGAGTCACACTTGTGTGTTGTTAACCGGGAGCCCGAAGGCCATGTGCCACCGAATGCGCGAGGTATGAATTTACTGGGCTGTAAATGATACCCTCATGTGTCTTATTGAGAAGATAAACCAGCTCACAAAGCAGAGGATTTCAGGACAAAGGATAAAAAGCTAGACTGAACTCAGGAGCAGTGCAGGAACAAAGTCAGAATATATTAAAAGGATGCTACTAATTCCCTGCTACCTCAGAAACACTACCACAAACTCCTATTTCCTCCTTAATTTCAGTGGCATATACAAGATACTCTGTGGGTGTAAAGTAATGAAGTTTCAAGACACCAGGTCTTATTTATTGAGCGCTCTGGCTTTCCATCAGCAGAAACCAAGAGTGGCTCTGGGCCATCCAGTTGGGAGGAATACGGTGACAATCTTTCCAGCTGTGAAGTTAGCCTGATTTCCTAATCACAATCTCACAGACCTGAGGAAGCCAAAGGAAATAAACTTCTGAGGCATATGGACACTTAAATCCCATTTTAAGCGTGATTAAGGTTTAAGTGCCTGAGCCTCGCTGGCCTCACTGGCTTTCACAGACAGTTTGGGTTGAGGGTCCTGACAGAGTGACCATGACTTTATGTGTTCCCCTTTTATTTATGCAACTAGAGGTGTGTTTAGCCATAATAATAAAAGGTATACTTTATCCTATTGATTTAGGAAGGTGGGTCTCAGTTTCAAAATCAAATCAGTGCTCAGTACTTTGGCTTAATGACTTTGCAAAGGTCAGGAAGCAATGCAAACTGACCCCCTGTGTACTTTAACCCATTGCTCACATGAGATAAAATGAGCCAGTTTATACCTTTTTCAGGGATACTTGTGTTAATATGTTTTACTTTGCATTTGTCCCAGTTAAGAGCACCCACACACTCAGGGAGACCCTGGCTTCCCATGGCCCCAGCAAATCCTTTGCACCAACAGCCCCTGGGTGCCCAGTCCATGGCTTGGAAATGAGGTTTAGCCTCTCAGCTGATCCAAGCAGCAAATCATTATATTATTCTAAATAAAAAGAGAAATAACGTTAATAAAGGGGATGGGGTGGGGGATTGGCATCTTTGGAGTTTTGGCCACCTGTGTAACTACAAAGCCAAATTTCAGAGCTCTATGATGATCTGCTAATTTTGCCACGAAGCACAGTGCAAGTGCAGCATCTCCATAAGCCACACAGACAGCGCAAGGATCTCCAGGTTCCCCTCCAGACAAATAACCATGCCCATATGCAGAGCTAGCAGGATCTTCCTCCCCATCTCTAGGTCATTTCAGTCTTCTTGCCTTAAAAAAAAAAAAACAAAAACACAACACAAAGCCCAAGACAAAAACCCCACAACAAATCCAAGTCTCGTCCCTTCGTTGTGTCTCGGTAAGAGGCTGTCAACACTCCTTCTTACCACAGAGCTGTCTTTGTGGCTTTGGGAAACAAACACGTCATTTATGTTCTTATGAAGTATTCCTGTTTTATATATGATGCGTTCAGACCAATCAATCTTCTATCTTGGTGGCCTGTTTAGAGACTTAGGGAGCTGGCATTGATTAAATGCCTATAATAGAGAGCATTAATTTAGCCGTCAGTGGAAAAATCACCATTGTAAATTGTCCCAGTCGGTTTGTATATCACCAAATGATACGCGGCGTGTTCTGGATGTATGTACTGAACTGCATTTGTACATAAAGCACATTCAATTAGCAGCACTAGCATTGCTTCAGCCGGCCATAGGCAAGAGGTCTGGGTTTGATTCTGCTGCCCTCTTTAGGATTTGTGCCTGGGACTCCCCAGTCTAATAAGAAATGAAGTGCAAGATCACTCAGTGTCTGAAGTCCCATAGGCAGCCCAGAGCATCCCCTGGGACTGGGATAAAATTGGCATATTCCTTCCTTTTGCTCATCATGCTACACTGTTTGTAACCTAGTTAAGATTTTTTTTTTTTTGCCATAAAGGGGAGAAAAATATTCTGTGTTTGTGGAAGTACTGGAGGCTCCTTCATCTGTTGAGTTCATGGTCATAGCTGAAATATCACATATTATTCACATATTATGCCCTTGGAGCACAAGGAAGAAGATCACAGTGCCCTAAGGGGAGGCAGGAACTAGTTTCTCTTGAGCAGTGGGGCAGCATTAGATTTGCATTGCCCTAATAAAATATGTTCAGACCCAGACTGTAGGTAGATATCTCAAGAAGAGATAGCCAGCTCCTTATTGTGGCTGTAGAGGAGAGCATGAGGGTAAGAGAAGAATGAGCCAAGTGAGGAATAACTGGTTTTGGCAGAAGGAAAAGCAAGGAAATGCCCTATATATGCGACCTGGGTCACCGAGGACAGAGGTGCTCAGGAGTGGACATGGGGGGAAAGGCAGGGAGAATGCGTGAAACACAGCAGCAAGGAGGAGGTGAGGAGCAAAAGTAAAGCTCACATATGTTTGCTTAAAACCCTCACCCTGAGGCTTTGTCCAGCCATTGCTCCACTTCAGGCCAGGTTCATGCCCACAGCAGCACTCGTGGCACCCTCCAGCTGCTGCAGTCTGCCTCCCTCCTCCCCAGCCATGGCACAGCCAAAGCAGTCCCTGGGGCACAAACCTCCATCTCGCAAACCAGTAAACACCTAGCAAAAGAGGTCAAACCCATCCTGCCTTTCTCTTTTACCAAACATCCCACAGAAGCAAAGGAGATTCTTCCTGTGAGCAAAATGTGCTGCTCTTGCCTCAATATTTCCTTTACAAAGGCAATGACTTCAGATCCATCAGTGTTTCTCTTCCCAGCCTGACAGCGCAAGCATGGTTTCTCCAAGCCTGCCAGCTTAGCTGCATGCCCACTTCCCACCCTCGGGCATGCAGGAGCTGCGAGAGCTCGAGGTTTGGGCATTGCAGAAGTAAAGTTACCACCCACATCTCCCCAGGACTCCCTTACTTAAACCTCCCGGCACAGAAGTCAAGATGTGATCTTTCTAACTGTCAGCCTTGCAAAATTAATCAAAGAGATGAAAATCCCCTCTGCCATTCATCACCACTGATAAAGGTCCTGCCACCAGAACTGAGCTCCCAATTTTGCTGCTGATGCACGAGGCGGGAGGTGACCCGGTTCACTCTTGCAGAGCTGCCGCATCTCTGCCAAGTAGGTGCTACAAAAAGCTTGTACGCATCAGAGACCTGCACAGGCATGGCTTCAAGTTATATATGTCTAGTAGTATTGCCTGAGTTATGCAGAAGGTAGCATCCTTTCAGAGATTAAGGTCAAGGTTTTGAGAAACAATTCATGATTTCAAGCAGGTCTCTTTCTGTGTGACCTATTGAGCCATTTTTAAAGGCTCATATTTTGACAAAGGACTAAAGACTATTTGGTAGCTTCTGGAAAACGGATCTTTTCAAAGGCAGAGTAAACCTTTGGGTACAAACACTACTAAGCTCCACCATGCTGAGCAGGCAGGTGTAAGCCCAGCTCAGGGCTGAAAGCTGTTGAACATCATTAATTGCTGGGAAGCGAAGTGGATGGTTCGGTCATAGTCCAGCATCGATGTGCCTATAACAGCTTCCAGGCTGGGGCTGGTCTCATCTCATCAGCTCTGACCTCTCAGCTGTCTGGGTCCAGCTGGGGAGAAGCTGAATATCTGAACCTCAAGGCGTGCACCATCAGCTGTTGGGTTTCCACAAACCCAGCACAAAATTTGAGCAGTCTAACACTAAGCGCCCAGCATCTGCTGCAGTCCTTGCACAAAGGGTTAATTTTATTTGCAGAGCTCCATGCTATGCACAAGTAAATCCCAGTGCATTTTTACCAGCGTGATTTATAAGCCAGGTTTAGAAAACTCTGGTCTCAGAAGTCTGTTGTCAGAGTTAATGGAGCAAGAATATGAACTGCAGCATCTTAGGGTTACAGTCACCTCTCGATAGCATCCTCCTGACAGTTTCAGATCCAGATCTCTGCTGCGTTTGTCCAGGCTGCGGTCACACCTCCAGCTGCGGTGTGGAAATGCCTTTCCTTATGGCCTGCAGGGCCAAGATGGGACAGAGATTTCTTCCTGAACTTTCTATCAAAAGGCAGAGTGTTGCAGCAGCCTGAGGTCTGCATGACTTTCCCCCTATCCTTTCACCCTGCAGAAATGGAGCAAACAGCTCTTCAGTCCATAAACCGCACATAGCTACCCAAAATGAAAGAATGGAGGTAATGGGCACAGAGAGGGAAAGGAGCGTGGTGTTTTGCATCGCCATGTCTTGTTTGCACCCATGGAGAGCAGCATGGGTATTGCCAGGCCTCCCAGAGTAAGGATCCCACGTTACAAGACCAAAGGCTGTGCTACTAGATGAAGACATTCATGTTGTATCTGTGTACTTGAGAGTGGCTCAAATTACCTCATAGAAACCCACTTAGACAAGATTGTTTCATCAGCTGACAAATTCCCTGAGCTACTAAGGGATCCTTTGCCTGCTTGATAAAAGGTTCGATAATAAGGAAAAAAGAAAAATGAAAGAAGAGCTCTCTATCAGAAGGAAAGGCAGGGGAGAACTGAAAAATATGTATTATTCCCCAACTTTGCTGTCTAGCCCCAAGAAGCACAGACAAGATATAAGCAGCAGGACAAAATGAAACAGCAGCATCAAAAAAGCCACCCGAGCACCAAGAATGAAAAATGTGTAAAAAGCAAAATCCTGGCTAATAATTAAGTCATTGCTATGTCATTTTCTGAATTATCTGGGAGGAAAAAGAATGAGAAATGTGCTAACTAGCACACTGTGGTCCACGTCGGGAAGCAGGGGCAGGGTCTCCAGCATCATATGTTAGTGCTCTCCCTTCCATGTCAAGATCAAGAAGCTGACCATGTCCTGGGCTTTAAAATCAATTCAGTCCCCAGCCAGCAGCAGTAATAAAATGAGTACATAATGCCACCTTCTGGCTATAGTCGAGGACACAATAAAAATGTTGGCAGAAAGATAGTATTCTGTCCCTCCTGCATTCTGGTGGATGATATATATCACTTGCTTGAGGAAGTCAAATTTCTTTTGCTGACTTAATCCCAGAGCCAAAATTAATCAGACATCCTAGCTAACAGGATCAGGAAATGCCATAAATTATGCTGCCTGCAACCTAACAACAGCATTAACAGCACGAAGAAGGTGGAGGCTTTTTTTGATTAATCACTGTTTAAGTTGCCTAAAGGACCTATGAAACCTCCTGCTGGCTGACACAATGAACAACATTTTATATTAACCGATATAAGGAAATGTCTTTAAAAGTGATGGATTATGCAGATGCGAGATGGGGACTCTGTGATGTGGTTACCTAAGAGCTGCAAGCTGCATGACGGGCCCCTCTGCTGCTCCCAGCCCACAGCTGCCCTCCCCACTGTCTCCAGCCTACCCCAGAGAGGACACTTGTCACCCCAGTAGCTGAGCACCCTCAGGGAAAGCCACACAACACAATGGGTTGGGTTGAGCTGGCCCTAGGCAAAGCTAGAAAGTTTATGCAAACTGGCAAATTTTGGCTGCTTTTTTTTTTTTTTTTGGTACACAAACCAGCAAGCTCAGTACCTAGGGGAGGGATAGGACATGGACTTTTCATCTACCGTGTTTCTGTGGCACCCTGCAGAACAGCATCCCTCTCTTTTGTGCATGGAGATGTTGAGAAGTCACGACGGCTTCCCTTAGTCCCAGTTGGGTGCCACTGTGCTGGTAGCACATCCTGCACTGGGGCATAGAGAGTGGACAGGCTGAATGCAGGGTCATAACAACCCAGCCCCAAGCACGCGAACGTCCCCTTCTGGAGCTATAAATACAGAATCCCTCATCAAACCTGTGGTTTTCTCTATTTTGCAGGAGCATCTATACAGGAGAAACCCTGGCTCCTGCTGCAGGGCATATGTTGAGGTTCCCATTTTCTTTGGTCAGGATTTTTCAGAGCACCTAGCACCAGCCTCGCTCCGCTCCCACTGTAGTGAGCAGCCTCCCATCCACTGCTCCTACTGTTTGCTGTCCTGAGAAGTCTCGCTACTTAGAAAATACACTTTTATTTTCACTCTCGCTTAAAGAGATCCACTTCTTGGGGTGGTGGGTTTTCAGAGCATTCTCCACTATGCTGCATTGCACACCTTCATTTTAAATCTACATGAAATGGGCAACTAGCCCCTCTCAAGTGGGAAAAGCTGCATTTTACACTCTGGTACTATCAAATTTAACATATGCAAAGCAGCTGAGAATAAAGTCCCAGAGTCGAGACAAACTGTTATTGTTGCCAAAACCCCACTGTTGGATGAGATCATGGCTGGACAGATCCTTTAGCGATCTGCATAATTTTAGGTGCACACTGATCAATACAGACAAGCAGTTTTCTCATTGCTTTTCACCAGTGAGCATTTCTACATAGGCTGAAAATTTCTGCTGACGTAATCTTTTGATGGTAATTTATCCAAAGTGGCAGAGTGAGAGTTGCACAGCAGAGGTAGAAATCACCAGTGGACTTGAACTCTACAAAATGTTTCGGAAGGACTTCTTCTAGTTAAACTTCATGGTCCCGCGATGAAGGAAGTATCTCGGTCTCCTGCCTAACCTCCCAGGCTCATGCACATCTCCCCATCCCCACTGGACACAAGGCATGGCTAGTAACATGTTCTTGTTCACTGATTTAATTCCCTTTCCAGGTAGTCATGGGCTCCCAAAAGATGTATTCCCCTACTTGTCACTTTTCTGGTATAGTGTCCTGACCCTTATTTACACCTTGATGCCGGGCTTCCCGCTCGACCCCACTGCCGTGTCCGTGTCAGCTCTGTCTGATGGGCAGTCTCTCACCCAGCCCCTGCTTCCCCCCGGCTCTTCCAGCCACCCTGACTCCTGCACCAAGCTCCCACCCATCCTGCTGTTGGGACCATCTTCAAATGCCTGTGCTGTTTTTTTGCTTACCAGAGAGAGGAAGATATAATCATCCATCACTTCCATGCTATCTGGGGGCTTTGCGAAGGGTCAAGCTTAGACATGCCTAGAGCAACCAGACCTTCCTGCTGCAGCTTAAGGCAATGGCTCTGGGGATGGCCAAAAGACTGAAGACAAATCACCAGCAGGAATGACTTTAATCCTGTGAAGAAAATGAAGAAGCAAGAAACTACGTCACTTGAAGCCCAACTGAGAACATTCCCACAGGAATTTATCTGCCCTGAAATGCTGTGCACCTGTTTCAGACCTGATTAATCTTAACTTTTCTGAGCACTGACAAACCCCGGAGGCTGCATCCTCCACAGAGAAGCACCTGCTTCCCTTTGAGGCTTGGAATACCCCAAGTCCACCAAGGAGGCAAAGAAAGTAAGTCATTGATACAACTTACACCTTGCATTAGCATTGCTAGGGAAAGGGAAATGCCTTTCATTTAAAAGGCTGACACTTCCCTTCTGGAGCCTTGATTTCTGAAACACATATTTCACTCTGTGCATGTTCACCAGCTTCAAGTGAGACTTTCCAGACCTCATGGCCAAGGACTGCGTGGAGCTCAGCTGCTCCCACCACAGAAGCTGCTTTTAAGTGCAGTAACACATTGGCGTGAAGGCAGCAGGCTGTGCCGCAGCTCCTCTCCTGCAACTTCGGAGTCATTTGGGCTTGCCTTGCCCCCGGGGAGGCTGAGGGTGCCCATGTCAGATGCCCTCCTCACTAGCTCTGCCAATTAAATTAGACAGGCCAATGCTTTTGCCTTTACTAATTGATGCAGCAAGCACATAATTAAAGGACTCCCCATCGCTTTGCAATCTTACCCGGCTATTTGACCAGGTGGAGCCCTATCATGCACCTTCCTCTCAGCCTGCTACCTGCTTTTCCAGCTGCCAGTCATTAAACGTCACCCCTCTACCAGGCCGCAGGATGATGAATGCTCTCTCTGCTACTCTGCATATCAACCATGCAGGAGGTCAGATACCCCACTGCTGCCGTCTCCTGGTTTGTCTGATCCGGCAGATGGATCGCTCGGTGTCTTTGTCTGCTCTGACCTATTTCTCCCTTTCATCATCTGCCGGCTGAATCTCTGGGGTGTCTGACTCACCACAGATGTGGGGATGCTGTGCCTGCCCACACACATCTCTTCTCTCCTGGTCATGAATTAACCATTTTAGCTACTGGGGTGGCCTGCACTGATTTTCCCAGCCAAGCTGTGATCTTTTCCTCTCTGAAGGCAACAAATACCAAAAACACCTGCCCTCAGACCACCTCCATCATGCTGGCAATGGGTCTCCCATGTTTCTCTGTGGAATGGGAGTCTCAGGGCAAACAGGACCAGTTGTCTGGGAACACTGCTGGCTGAGGAGTCCTTGGGGTACTGGCAGGGACATCCACCCATCCTCCTCCTCCCCCCTGCTTGACAGGAGGGATGAATTTGGATGGAGACATTTCTCATATCCTGCAAGACTGTTTGGTGTCCTGGAAGGTGACAACGAGGTGCAGGGGACACTGAAGACAGCTACGATGGCAGATTCAGGCTGGCCCAAGCGGCTCTGACCACAAGGACCCCAGGCAGCACGGAGCAGAGGCTCCCAGGCTGAGCCTGGGCGTTGTGGAGGAGCTCAAACTGGGCTGGCACTGCTGGAAGGAGCCTGGGCCAAGCCACCAGCCCTGACATATGGCTGTGAAAGACTGAGTCAAGCATGTGGCTGGGGCTTTTCTGAGGTCTGCCAGAAGGGTCACAATTATCCATCCTGTTGTGACACCTGCAGGAACCCACTCATCTTCTCTTTTACAGCCAGCAGACGGAGGCGGCAGCAAGCAAATGGTGGCTATCTACTTCTTGCCGCAGCTGTTGCTTGACCAAGGATCAAGCGTGCAAAGCCTGCACTGAACTCACCAACTGCTTTTAAGCTGCCCCTAGCGGGCAAGAGGAAGCGTTGGGGGAAGGAAATATTTTTTATCGCGTTACCGTCTGTCTTTGATTTGTGCTGCGCAGTTATTTTTGGGAACTATAGAACTGAGGAGCAGTGTAAGTAACCGCTGCTGTATCTCAGCTACGGCAAATGCACATCCTCCGCCCCACGTGAGCGTACTCTGTCTAGACACGGCTTTAGGGGAGACTCTGCTATGTGGCCTCTGAGCTGTGTGCGTTGCAGGAAGGAGGACCCACGGAAATCCTTTTTTCCTTGCAGACTCCTCTGTACCAGGGGCTATTCCCAGCAGCAGATTTGAGCCTGGATTCTCTGTACAGAGAGGTGGGAGGCGGGGCGAGGCAAGAAGATCTCTCTCCAAGGCACTCCCATGAAAAGGTGAGAGATGGCTCTGAAATGCTACGTGATGATGTATCCTAATATAGAGAGAATCTGTAGAGGAGGTTTTACCAGGCGTCTCTGAGTCTTCCCACTGGTACCGTTAAGGGCTGGATGCTGACAAGATGTGTATTAGCTGAGCTGCAGGCACTGAGCCAAGCCTCTGAAGGATTCAGCCTGAGTCCAGGCTTAACTTCTTCTTGCTGAGAAGTGCTTGTGTTGAGTCTTAGCATAGGCGCATTTAACAGGAGAACGACCAGGCACTCCAAGACTTAATGCAAGAGTACATGCACAGAGAAAGCAAAAAGAATTTTGATTAATTGCTGTGTATTAATTTGCCGCTGCAGTGGATGGAATATTTGCTTCAAGCTTTTCAGAGAGACAACATGAAAATGTTTTACACAGCTGACTGGCTTCACAGTCAAGCCCATTTGCTGTTGGTTTACTCTCAGCCCCGTGTTAGCGAATGAACAGGACAAGCGAAAACATCTTTTCACTTCCTAAGGCAGCAAAGCTCGCTGATCTAGCATAAAAAGAAGTGAACTCTACCACGAGCTAGTTTAGAAAGACTCGGAGAATATACAATCCCCCTTTAAAAGCCTGGCTATTGCACAAATCCTCTTTTCGTGCTTTTTTTCAAGGAACATTCTCATAATTTATACCCAACAACCTAATCAGAGATAGTGTCAGCTCTGGAGAAGGAAATGCAGAAACCCGGAGTTGAGCATGGGCAGGTACTCTGAAAGCAAACATTTTCATCTTGTCAGGAGTGGTTTGTTTGCATCTTATCCAGAACTGTGAGGAACCATAACCACAAATACTTCACACGGTACTTTGAATTTAATAGCTCACATGGGCTACTGTCTGAATTACTGCCTTTTATTTTATGACTAAATTAATATTATATACACAGGAGCACATTTAAAATACCCAACAGGGTAAAAGAAATGATTGCTGTGTTGAAAAATATAAATTTTTATGCACAGAAGTTATTAGTAAAGCCACATTCCCCAGTCCATTAATGTGCACACATTTAAATTTTCCTTTTTTTTTTCCTTTTGACCTTTATTTTCAGATACTACAGCAAGTTATCTTAAAGCTTTAATAAAACAGTAATTCACTCATGCTTTTTATGGCCTACTAATTTGTCTGTTGTGCCATATATTGGGTTTCATAACTTTTATATGCAAATCAATAAAAACTCCTTTGATATTTCATTTAAATCATCGAATAATTAACGCATCCCAGCCCCCCAAGTCAGCTAAAATGTGAAACGGAGAGCTAGCACTCACAAAACTTCAAGTAAAAGAGAGTAAAACTTAAGACTTGGAGAAATCCATCTTATTTGTTAAAAGATAATTAGAAAAAATGTGCTTATGAAAAGGGAGAAAAGGGGAGAAAAATCTCATGCCCGGTAAAAAATAACCCTGGATGTGTATAGTAGTTGCAAATGGAAAAAAAGGGAAATGGAAGTAGACAAAAATATTGGTATAAACCTCTTTGAATATGTTATCTGAGTTCTAAGAAATGGAAAATGCAGTACAATGCTCATGGTTCGGGATTTCCCAGCTCCATCCATCGCACCAGGGTTGTACCTGGGCTTTGCAAGGGCTTTGCAGTGCAGCCCAAGCTTACAGCAGTGACACACATGCAGGCTCGAGGCACGCTGCTCTTTCCTGGCTTTAACTCTCTTCCCCACATAAGCAAAGCCGTGGGACTGATCCTGACTCTAGGCATTACAGTGCTCCTGGCTTCCTTTTTAGGCTGGTTTCTCACAGAAACAAGAAGGCTGCAATCCTACTACTGTGTAGAGGTCTTCTCCTGCTACCCTCTAAATCCAGGGGCCAAGTCTACATTTCAGAGAGTGGTAACATCTCAAAAATATGTAAGTTCCTGCAAGTGTCATGAAAAATAAGCAAAGGCAAGAGAGGCGATGTGTCCTAAATGCAAAGGCTGAAGTCTGAGCCCACAGAGAAGCCAGATAGTCCATGTGAGAGAGGGACTCTGGTTTAGGCATGACTTGGTGCTGGGCTCATATCAGATATCAAGTGCATCAGCTGTCAGCCTTGTTCCAGAGATCTGTAATTAAAAAAACATTTCTTGGTTAGTAATGTCCCACTAGTTCTGAAGATAACCCTGGGACTGTGAAGACTCTGCGAAGGAGTCCTTGAAGCATGCCGGAGTTTGCAGATAGCCTGAGTCCCAAACATCAGGAAGGGCCTCTTTGGTATCATCCTTGCTCAGATATTATGCTGCCTGCACTGCTACACAATAAAAAGCCAGCTCCGCAGTTATGGGACAGTGTTGTGGTTTAACCCGGCAGGCAGCTAAACACCACCCTGCAGGCAGCTAAACATAGAATCATAGAATCATAGAATCATTAAGGTTGGAAGAGACCTCTAAGATCATCGAGTCCAACCGTCAACCCAACACTACCATGTCCACTAAACCATGTCCCTAAGCACCTCATCTACATGTCTTTTAAATACCTC
>NW_008795405.1:18665584-18666059 GCF_000699145.1 Aptenodytes forsteri
ACTTCCTCATGTCCTCTCCATGGTCACGTAGGTAAAACCACAGGGTGGCCCGTGGTGTGTATCCACTATATCCTCCCTCTTGAGCAGAGGGACGCTTACTCCTAATGGCTGAGATACTGGTCCATACAGGTGGGGAGTAGGACGTATCCTCTTCGAATCGCTGGAATTCCCTGGAGAGTTTCTCAGATAACATGTCCGGCAGTTTCCCCCCAGCCGAAATGCAGGCCCGTAGGGAGGAAGAGAGTCTTTCTTCGTATTGCTGGAGTTGGCCAGACAATTCATCCACCATTTGTTCCTCTCTGTCTTTCTAGGTCCTTATTGCCAATGAGTTGGCATATGACAATGGTGCGCTCCATACAAACTTCCGCCACATGGGTTGTGTGCAACTGACTTCATCTGGATCTTTGGATAACTGCTTGTTGTCCAGGTCATCACAAATCACCTCCAGCACAGCTAATTCCCTCAGGTACTGGAT
>NW_008795405.1:18666949-18669645 GCF_000699145.1 Aptenodytes forsteri
GTATTCTTAAATAATTGTTTAACCTTAAACAAGGTCTGAACCATATTCAGGAGACATAGCAACAGGACCATGATGGTTTGAACATCCCAAGGATATTCAAAATTCTCAAGAGCTGTTGTAACTAGCCTGAAGGAGAAAGGGAAGGTGAAGGAGCAGGGGAAAGTGTCCTCCCCCCGTCTCTCCCATAGATGCCCAGCCTGTCCCCGAGCAGCAGTTGCTGCCCCCCAGCCAGCTCCCCCCAGTTTATGTACTGAGCATGACGTCCCATGGTATGGAATGTCCCTTTGGCCAGTTGGGGTCAGCTGTCCTGGCTGTGCCCCCTCCCAGCTTCTTGTGCACCTCCAGCCTTCTCAGTTGGTAGAGCATGGGAAGCTGAAAAGTTCTTGACTAGTGTAAGCACTGCTTAGCAACAACTAAAACATTGGTGTGTTATCAACATTGTTCTCATCCTAAATCCAAACCACAGCACTGTACCAGCTACTAGGAAGAAAATTAACTCTATCCCAGCCAAAACCAGGACAGATAGGATTTAGCTGTATGGTGTATATTTTATTAAAGAGAGAGAAGATCTGATGGATGCTAAGCCTCAGCCACTTGGGAATCTTTATCTGGGTGAGGGACAAAACCTCTTTTGCACTGATCAAAGCAGTTAAAAGATGTTCCCATCCTCTGCTTCCTGGACTGCCTGCGTCAGCCAGAGCCAACTGCTCCTTGTTCGTATAGGAAAGGAGACAGCATAAGTTGGCAGTGCTGTCGCTCATTGCTCTGAGCATTGTTGCGAGTCACACGGTAAAAAGAGAGCCTTAATCTCACCATTTGAAGGATGGTGGGCCTTGGTTCTGCGAACACCAGCTCATGGCTAGCCTGGCTGCACAGGCATCAGTTTGGGTGTTAGCATTTCATTACACAAGAGTACATTCACGTTATTGCATATTTAAAGGTCATTGTCACTCAGTCTGGTGTTGGACTGTGCCCATCCAAAACTGCCTGGGGAGTCCAAAAACCAACTCAAGATCACTGCACAGTCATTAAAACACAGAAATCTTTTGAACTTTGCACACCAGCATTGGCATTGTCTCCTGATTTTTGCCTGCTGTAGATGCAGAAGGAAGAATTAACTGAAAAGAAATGAAAGATAGACTTTAAATTTGTCTTTGCTTAAATACTGAGTATTTGTTTAATTAAGATCTGTGACATCACATTAAAAGGAGAGCACCGTACTGAAATAAAGAAGTGGCTCAATGAAGGATGCATGGCAATACCATAGCATTTTCTGTTTGTTTATGCCAACCACCGACAGAGAAAGCCACTCTCCAAAGGAGCAATGGCTTAATCAGGGGATGCTGATTTAAATCTCTGTTCATCCAGAGTTTTGCCCATGATATCAGGAGGAGCAGAGATAGAGCAAGCCCCATGTTGGCCTGCCATTTCATCACCTAATACTGAGGCCAAGGACAAGGAAAAAAAATCTAATCTAAACAGGCTGATCCACACATTACCAAGTGCTTATATTGCCTATAGAGAGCTGGGGCACAGTGCTAATGATTAAGTAGATGCATTCAAGATTGAGGGTGCACTGTTAAAGCTGCCTGGTTTTACAAGGGCATTAGAAGAGTGCTTGACTACTTTCATCGCTATCTTGGAATAATTTTATGTTAATTCTTTAAATGTCAGTTATTCAGATGTTTCTATGCTGCACTTCTAACTTCCAAGTTATTTCTTTTAAATTGTCGCATACGCCATTTAACAAGGTTCTGTGCTAAAGGTCCCATTTTTGTAATATCGATTTTCTTTTATATCTTTGCAGTACAGAATTAGCCAGGGCTCCCGCTTGGAGTCCTATCACTGGTTTGTCTTTATTACTTCTGGTCCATTTTCAATGTTTTACATTTAAATTTTTGCACTTTGTTTTATTGTGCTTGTAACCATCTTAATTTATTTTCTGTCTCTGTTTCTTCCTTCTAGTTAAAACAGACACACTCAAAGGCCATCCACTGTTATTGAACCAAAGAGCACACATCATCCAGGGGAGTTCATTCAGGAGATATCTGGGGCTATTGCATAGAAGCCTAAGTCATGTACTTGTCTTTTCAGACCTTACAGATTACTAATCTCTGAATTTTGGGTGAAGCCTGGCTGGTTTTAATCAACTCATGTCTTTGTATGCTCCATCAATCTCAAAATGGGTAAGAAAATTGCTTATTAAATTTTTTAACCAGTAGTGTCCCTGTAATTAAATGAGGCCCCAGATAAGAATACTGCAACAAATGTTTTATCTGCTCCCCATCCTTATTAAAGCCCCGAGCCTTCAAAAGCTTACACAGGCACGTCCCGGTGAGCACTGGGACTCACCTCATTGACTTCCAAGACCGTAGTTACAATAGACCATGGGGTTAGGGGATCACAGTGGGACCGTACCAGGAGGCAGACCCTGACTCCTCTCAAGGATGAAACAGCTTGATGTGCTTTACTCAGGGTTGGTCTCATCAGCTTTCATCTGTGATTACTGACTTAAAAGAATAAAGCTGCAAAGCACAAATCCAAACCAAACCACAGCATAACCGGACCTCCCTGACTCCCCCAGAGCAGGGATGCAGCACAGGTGGTACCACCAACTCTTTGCATGAGATTACACAGAATGCCAGCACTCTCTTTTTGGCTAGAATCTTCCCCCCCCCCCCCCCCTAAAAAAAAAG
>NW_008795405.1:18669815-18676583 GCF_000699145.1 Aptenodytes forsteri
GGCTAGAATCCTCCCCCCCCCCCCCCTTTAAAACTCACAGATACCTATAAACCACATTCTACCCAAAGGTGCATTCAGTTCTTAGAGCATCTTAGGTCTATTTACCCCTTAGATGTTTGCTGCACCACTTGGCAATATCATCTCATGATACTCCACCCGAGCTTGAGTGGTGCTGAAGCCACAACTCAGCAAAATTACCCCTTTCCCAGTTGTACCACTGGCCATGTCCTTTAGTCGTAGGTCCGTGACGGTGAGAGCTGCTTCGCCTGCTTCTCTCTCCTGAGCCCAAGGAAGCTGCAGCCCAGGGGCCCCGAGTCACGGCAAGGCTCCAGCAAGAGACATTTGGGAACCAGGAGAGCAGCAGCCAGCCTGGATCACAAGGGGACAATGCCTGGCTTAACCACGGCATTGGGAAATCCTCGCAAATGCCCCAGAGCAGTAAGATGACACGCAGTGAAAATGGCAGCAACCGAGCAGCCAGCGAAGTGGTGCAAGACGCCACAGGGAAGACTCGGAGCTGAGCCACGGCTCTGCAGGGACTCACCGGCTTTTCACCCTCACTCTCTTTGCAGAGGAGGAAAGCTCATCTCTGTAAACCTCCTTCCCAGGTGGGTTTAGCGACACGCACCAAAAAGTGATAAACAGGGACGTTATGGACTTACGGGCCCAAGACATTGATATAAAAGGACTCATGGTAGCCTGCAAAAATGGCAATTGCAGGTGAGCCTTCAGGCTGCCAAAAGGCACATAAAGACTAAACTACCGCCACAGGTCAGATAATCAGCTGGTCTAAATGAGTACAGCTACGACAGCCAGCAGAGCTGTGCTAACTAGCTGAGAATCCATCCTCCTGCTCTTTGTATTGGAAATCAGTCAAAAATGTAGCAGGGATGCACAACTGGGAGTACAGCAATGCCCCGGTTTTGCCAAGGGCTTTTTTAAAATTTGTTATCATCTCCTCATGGGAGGAAAAAAAAAAAAAGAAATTAATTCATCCTTTCTTTGAGCAATTGCAATCAAAGCAAAGAGCAAGATTAACCTACGGTGTCTCCTGCTCTATAATTGTATTCTTGTCACTGCTTGACCAAAGTCTCAAACAAACCCAGTTCTCCAAACAAATAATGATGACTTTAATACATACATTTAGAAAATGCAAGGGTTTTGCTTTGCTATTAAAGTTTAATTAGTAATTAATATTTATGCAGCCATTGGCTGGAATTCTGCAAGTTACATAAATAAATATTAACTTGTGGATGATTTAAAAAAAAAATCCTTGCATCTGTAATTTATTTGTGTGACTCTCTATTACTTATTCATTAATTCATGTATAATTCTAACTCCTCTTCATTCCAGATGGAGTGGGAGGGAAGGGGGGAACTCCCTTGGGACTGATGTGCATGGTTTTAATTCTCAATTTAGTCTCCATCACTACAAATTAAATGTTTAAAAATTCTAAACAGAGTGTTTAGTGATGCTGACATGTTCAAATCCATCAGTCTGTGAGAACTGGTGATTCTTTAGGTATGTAATGGTACAAGCTGAGAGCAATACACAGCACCTGAGCAGAAAGGCCACCTTTTATATTGTGCTTTTGGCCAGTGAAAGAGTCCCTGCATCTGAACTCCCACCGAGGTCATTGGGTGCTTCGCCTGCTCCAACATATGGGCTAGAGGAAAAATCAAGGACTGAGGCTGCAGCAAGCTTCTGAATTATGAGCAATGAAAATGTCAAAGGAGCACATTTAGGGGGGTTATTTGGCTATTAATTTTTAGCACGCCATCAAAAATTCCCAGAGCTTCTCATCCCAGAAACTCCTGACCGGGAAATTCAGGCTGGCGAGAGCACACCCTCACCTTGGCCACGCAGATGGCCCGGTTACACACACCATCCCGAGTGCCACACATGTGCTTGCAGCCCACCCTCGGCCACCACACACAGGGAAGGATTGCTGCTGGTTGAGGGGCCCTGGGAACTACCTCTCCATCATCCTACCATCTCTGGCTAGACATGTTTTGGCAGACAACTCTTGATACACTTTGCCTGGCTCCCTTTTTCTGCAACCAGCATGGCTGAGGGGAGATGCGTGCACAGGTCCCACGAACACTGAAGAGACAGAGAAGACCACCAGCTAAAAAGCACCACTATAGATCAGCTCCAGTCCCCCTGGCTCAATATGTAAAAGTAGGGGGCTGGCACTGGTTTGGTTCCCCCCTTGCCTGGGCAGTTACCAAAGCCCAAGTCACACGTGATTCCTCTTCCCTGGGGTCCCTGTAACACTTTGATGTGTGGTAGCTCTCAGGGGCACCTGATTCCCACAGGGTAAATATCAACTGAAAGGGAGTAACAAATGGTACATGGTTAATTACTGCAGGGACTAATTACACAGTTAAACAAATAGTAGTGCAAGGGATGTACAGGGTGCCCCAGTGATACTGTTGGGCCCATCTCACAGCTCAAGGACCACATGAGGAGCAGAGGAGGAGAGGAACAGCGCTATGGCACGTACATCTGGATGACAGGGATGTCTGCCTAACAGCGATGCAGCACAAAAAGCTCTGGGGCCAGATACCTGAAAGAACACAGGTCTGGGGGCCAGATCCTGGGGATGCCAGGAGATCTGCTGGTGGCCTTTGAGCTAATTTGCTGGCAAATAAGAATGGGATCAGGCCATTCGTAGTGTTCACATTTATGTGCATGCTGCCTGTAGTGCCTGTAGAGGCCCCGCTCTCTGCATTACAAGGCTATACTGGGAGGGTGCGTTTGCACGTGTGCATGCATTGCCTCCCTCCTGGTTGGATTTGGGATCAGGGGACCGCTGCAGCCTGGCTCTACAGGGCTGGGACGTGAGGAAACCTTAGTGTCTGAGATGCACCAAAGTCAGACCTTTGCAGCCAGAGAAGGGGAGCAAACACATCTCAGCCCTTTTAAGATCACAAGAAGCAAAGAGGCTATATACATTTTAAATTTGTCCAGCTGTCCCACTCCAAGGACCGGCCCCTTTAAGAATCTCTCTGCTGCTCTTTCTGAGCTAAATTTCTGAGCTAAATGCAGTAATTTCTGAGCAGTCACCTCCTGCTCTCCAGAGAGCTACCCTATGAACACAGGCTTGTGCGACCTTAAGACCCCAATAATTGGGGGCTAGAAATTGTTAAGAAACAGAGATGCTTCCAGTTAAACTACGCTGTCTAAGCTGCCTAATAATCGCACAGCTCCACAGGGTAGGACATTAGACAGGAGAGATGGGGGGCATTAAGAGATGGTATCGGCAAGCTTTTAGGGTGGATTTTGCACATCTTCCAAAGTGGATATTAAAACTCACAGTCTGCCATTCAAAAAGCCTGCAGAGATCAAAACCCCAGCAGCTAAAATGATGCCTTACCTGTATCTCTGCTCCTAAGGGAATGGAAATAAATTGAGGTGCTGGCTTACACCCACAGCAATCCCCAAGGCACTGACAGCCCTCACTTCTTTCTTAACCTAGAAGGAAAGGAGTCCCTAAAAATATCAGCAGACTATCCACATTTTCTTGCGATCACTCGCCTTTTGTCTCTGTAGTTGAAGAGGATTGATGTCTCCTGGCTTGGGAGGTTCACCAGAGTAGTGTTAGTGTTACAGCATACTAGGAGCGCAGAACTGTTTATTTTAATCACGAGGCTGCTGCCTGGCACAACCAGCTCCTCTCTCTGTGCTGCTGTATTCAGGAGCTGTGTGGATCCAGACACAGCTCTATTTTCTGCTTTTTCCATCCCATTTCATCAAGGCAGTGATGGCTGGAAACACTTGTTTGTAGCACAATTTCTGCCTCACACTGCCTGAATTCTGCTGATAAGATTAAGCTATAGTCCATGACCTTATTGGTTTATATTTCACAGCTACCAGGCATCTCCTAGAAAGCAGCATTGATGCTATATGGATTCCCTCTATTACAACTGGGTTGCCAATAAAAATGCAAAAGTACCTTAAAACAATGCAATTCAAGGAGATGTCAAAGAAACTCCATCTAGGTCTCTAAAAAAGTTTATATATTAGGGAGGAGGAGATAGCAAAGCTGTAGCATTATTGAGCCATTTAAAGTAATATCCCCCATTACTGCAGAGAGCCCACATTCATCTGGGATTTTATGTGGGCTGACAACGGTTGTAGCTTCACTCCGCCTCACACGAGCAGCATGCCCCTAAGACAAGGGATGTGAGTGCACCAGCCTGCAGCAGCATGCACCTGCTAGCTGGAGTTTTGGAGGGGCTACAAAACTCTTTCTAGGGCACGGGATAATATGTAGAGAGCACCCAGGCACCTCTTCCCTTCTTGAGTCCAAAGCCAGCCCTACAAGGTTGTGCTTTCTCAGTTTTGCTGGCTGTGCTGTAATCCTTAATCAGCAGCTACTGGCTTCTTGCTCCTACTTCTTTTTTTTTCTTCTCTTTTCTTTTTTCTCTTTTCTTTTTTCTTTCTTTTTTCTCTTTTGTCTTTTCTTTTTTTTTGGGGGGCGCACTGTCTCCTGGAATCAGCAGGCTGGAAATCTGTTCTGCCTCAGAATTTGGCTCCTACTGGGCTAGGAATTTCAATACTGTATATAACATTGTAAACATCGTATTTCCCTACCTGATAAAATTTCCAGGTAGATGATGCTTGGCACTAGAGACAACTTGAAGGCCTGAAAAATTAGGTACATTTTCATAGAACTCCCCACTTCATCCAGCTAATGGCTTGTGCGTTAGATTTAACCCAGCAGATTATTTCTCTGGCTCATCACCTGTGCTTGATAGGAGACAGAAATGACTATAAGGGCAACATGTGCTGCCCTAACAAGTGAATACTTTGATGCCTGCGTTTAGTGCTGGGGACCACCCCCACCTCGGTGTGGCCGGTGGAGGTAGGGAAGCGAGCGGGTTTGCACCGTGCCGGTGTAGAGCCAGCACCTACAAGCGGGCTCACGCAGCCTCACACGAGTCCCAAAACTGTTGGGAGCGCTGGGCATCCCAGGAAAGAGTGAAAACCACCCTGATTGAGTCAGGAAAGCCCCAGCGGGACACGAAGCCCGCCCTGCCCCGTGCCGAGCGGCTCCCCCGGGCTGCAGCAGCTCCCGCAGCCGGAGATCCCGCAGGCCGGCCGCCGGGGAGCGCAGGGCGCGGAGCCCCGGCCCCCCGTCGCCGGGCTTTCGTCTCCCTCTGCTGTCACAAGCCGGCTACTACTACGAGTGCGGTTTTGCCGGGGGACGGGAGGGTTTCAGTACACGCAGCCCCAGGCACCAGGGGAGAGCCGCATCCCCACGGGGAGGGGTTTCTAAGGGCCTTTCCAAGAGCTGGAAATTAAGGGGAATAAAAAAACCCCCATACATCTGCCAGAAAGTACTCGGGAGGATGAGAAGGAGAGAAATAGGGGTCAGTGTCCGGTCTGGCATGCGGACCTGTGATGTCGCCATCCCACCTGCTTTGCTGGGTGGCTGCGTGACCCACTCACGCTTGCCCACAGTGTTGTGCCAGCTCGGTCTCAGCCCGGAGAAGCAGAACCCGTCTGCAAGGGCATGCACACAGGCCCGTCCTGCACCACTGCCAGCACTCCCCACCCCTGACTCCTCCAAGGCTGGACCTCGGCCCCCTGACACAAGATGACACTGACTTGTAATATGTTTCCTTCCTGAGAAGCAGCAGCTCCCAGCTCCTGCAGAGCTGGTTCAGTCTGGGACAGCCCAGGCACTCCCCTGAGAGAATACATCCCCTCTTTTTGCTACTGAAGTAGAAGCCAGACACACTTGCTCACCAATTAAAAGTAAATCCAGCTCGTTTCCATTTATTCTACAAACTGCAAACAAAAGTGGAATGAAAACTGATCAGTTTAATACCCTCACCTTAGAAAAGGACATCCTCACCCAAAAAATAGTAGAGACAAAAATCTGCTGCATATACCCAACTTGCAGAGTTGTAGAGATTTTATTTTAGAGCAGCAGCTCTGGGCAAGGTCACTTGGTGAAATGTGAATAAAATTTCTCATATCACTTAGAAAGCACGGGGACGTCTCTCAAGAACGACTTCACAAAGCGTTTCCCTGCAGGGTGTGCAGCTCCTCTGGAATGACGTAGCAGCCGCTACTGAGGCAAAGCCTGCAGAGCTGTATGACTTCTGTATGGTAGCAATTACAAAGACTTTTGCAAATGGAATCAAATCTAAAAAAACAAAAAAAAATTTAAAATCTATTTAAGACACCTTTTTGATCCCCTTGAGTCTGAGAGTGCCCTTCTGCTTTTACTGTGTCCATGCCCTCAGCATTCCTGGAGGCAAAGGAAGCGTTGTTATCTCTGCGTGCACTGCAGGGAAGTGGGGGACAGAGGATGTAAGGAGAGGCTTTTCAGAAGCAACTGGCAATTCTGAGTCCCATATTTGGGATATGCTACTTGAGAGAACCCTACTTGCAGAGGTGAGGCTGGCAGCTTTGGCTTGAATCCAGCTTAGTTTCCCCAAGCTAAACAATCAAACGTGAAGGTGCTTAAAAAAAGAATAAAACATCACCAGTCACTGTTGAAATATTGACCCAAATGACTTGCCCCAGACTGGGATGGGACCAAGTAAACTGAACTGCCTCCTGAATTGCTGAGTAGCATCTGAAAAGCCCAAATCTCCTTCCTTTGGGACACTGGATGTCCCCACAGGACATGTGTCTGCAGCACCCGGCACCCAGAGCTCAGCTCTCGAGTCATAGAATCATAGAATCATAGAATCATTAAGGTTGGAAGAGACCTCTAAGATCATCGAGTCCAACCGTCAACCCAACACC
>NW_008795405.1:18678101-18706250 GCF_000699145.1 Aptenodytes forsteri
GGGGGGTTCATCCTGCTCGCCGTCCCTGTCTTCCAGCTCAGGGGGGCCGAGTACCCTGAGGATAACTGGTCTGCCTGTTAAAGACTGAGGCAAAGAAGGCATTGAGTACCTCAGCCTTTTCCTCATCCTCGGTGACAATGTTCCCCCCCGCATCCAATAAAGGATGGAGTGCTGCACCTGCACAGCTTCCTAACAAGTACATCAGTGTGAGGGGTACTGGGGTTAGTTAATCATCAGGGTGGCAACAGGAAAAATTGCCTATTAAAAACAGGGCTCCACTGAGAGCAAAGGGAGATACCATGAACTTGAAAGCTCCTACCTTCTTCCTTCTCTTTGTACAGCCTTAACAAACGTTGGCGTCCGGGCTTCAGCAACATGCTGCCCATCACTGACTGATGCTTACCTGTTATTATTATATCTTTGCTGCGTCATCCAGAGTTGACCTTGGGAAAGACATCTAATATATATTCATAACTCTATTTAATTTCATCATTAGCTCTTCTGTATACCTAATTTATCACCATAACTATGTCAAAGTGGGAAGCCTGCAATTTCCTTGCCAATATACTGTTGATGTAGTAAGAAGACATCAGCGGAGCGGTTACTAATCTGCTGTTCTGCCTTCCCAACTCCCCCACCCGGGGGTAGCTGCAGAGGAGGCAGGTTTTCTTTCTCAGCCATGGCAGTCTGTTAAACAGCTGTTGCTCCACCAATTACTCTGTTTATACCTTAAACACATTAATAAGGCTGGGCTTGAAGAGGAATACTTCAGAAAAGTATCTTTATTAAAAAATTAGAAAAGTGTTGAGAGAGCACTAGCAACATAAATCACACGATTTGGACGTGACACCATGTCAGCAAGGAACTGAGCAGTTACCTTAGGGACAGCCCTGCTAAAGGAAACGTGTTGATACAAGAATAAGGCTTATCTCTTGTACAGCTGTCAATATGCTGAACTTACTTAAAATATACCACAAAGCCACAAAATCCCCGTGTAACAGATGGAGAAATGCTGGTCTGGAGAGCAGTGACAAGACTAAGGGCACTCAGCAAGGTGGTAGCAGAGCTGAGCCCAAGTCCCATTACACTGTTCTGCCCACAACATAACAGAGTACCCCATCATGTCCAAGAGTTACCGGTGGCATTTGGGTCTAGCTCGCCCGTAGCTCTGATCTGTACATCTCAGGAGCACCACAACCACCATTGTGTTTACTGGCACTTTCCAGCACTGCAACACCTGATCCCAACAGCATCCTGGTGCTGTGAAGAGCTCCATGCCTCTCTCCAGTCAGCTCTGCTCTCTCCTGAGACCAGTGACAAAAGTCCCTGCTTGCAGTCAGATCTAGGAGAAGGGAGAGCTGCCACCAGTTGTGTGTGGCTACGTGCAGAGGGACGCGCTGCAGCTCCTCTGCTGCACACACACAACTGGCACCTGCACAACGGCACCGTGCAAATGTTCTCCTGGGACCTCCTGGGTAAGGCAGGAGCATAACCCAAAGCCAGGAAAAATTCAGGCACTTCTTTCAGAGAAACTTGTAGGGTCTGTGGGCTCACAGCAGAGGGGAAAGAGCCTGTCCTTGACGGGCAGCAGAGACAATACCGAGATGCCAGGGCAGTGCTCAGAAATACTCAAAGAAACTCCATTTGCCTCCCAAGAGCTGGAGACGTGCACAGAGGTAGCTAACGAGAACCCCTCCAAAGGCAGCCTGCGTGAAGCAGACACAGAGCCGGTTCGCTAAGCAGGCCTGAAAAAGCCCAGAAATACATGGAAAAACAGCACCAGAAGCTATTTACAAGGAAATGCAGAGGAGGACAAAGGACAAAGCAGAGGAGGAAAATCTGGTGAAAAAAAATGCGCTGCGAGCGCTTTACTTCAGAACAGTGCAGGGCAGGGTATAACAGCAAATGCCACGCAGGATCATCAACAGAAATAACTGCAAGAGAAATCATTATGTCAAAGCTTCAGGAAAGAAAAGGAAAAAAATACTACTGATATGAAGTGATAAGGATTAAGAAGAAAGCAGAAGGTAAAGAGGCAAAGGGACCGAAGGTAAGCAGGTTGGGTTCCCAGGCATTTCTCAGCATCACGCAAAAAAGAAACAAAACCTGCGATTAAACAAAGCAAAATTAAAGCTCGGCAGGATCCAAACACCCCTGAGGAGATTCTAAATTACACACAAGATGTTCGGACCCTCAAGTACTTTCTTTGACAGCACATGAGACAACGGGATATGTCACCGTGGGTGAGAAGGGCCTGGAGAGGTGTCACAACATGCTGTATAGCTGCCTGAGAGACCGCTGCCACGTGGCACCAAGCGGAAGCTGAATGACCAGGTCCCAGGTTTGGGACATGACAAGCCTGAGCAGGGAGGAAGAAGCAATAGGGCTGCTATTGGTATTGGATACAGCAGCTATAGCTTCAATAAAATTGTGTAATTTTGTAATCCAAGTGAGGCCAAACCTGGGATGAAATATTCATATGGTAAAAACATGAGCAGAATAAAAAAATGCAACCAGAGAAGACAACATCCCCAATCTCCTTACACCCAAGCTGCTAAAAGACTCTGCTAAAAGACTCCAGCCTTAAAGCACATGAGCAATCAGCAGGGACCTCCCTGAGTACACAGCACGTTAAGAGAAAACATAATGAGAGCAACACAACAAATGGCAAACAGCGGCTCAAGGCAGATTCTCCAGCCATGGTGCAGTTATCAAGGCAGCAAAACAAGCTGTGCATTTGAACAAATCCAAGCAAGCTAAACAGCGCACTGAACACACCTCCATCCAAGTGCCTACCACCCAAGAAACCTTACCTGACTTGGCAAAAGGAAAAGAAGATATCTCCAGTGTTTGATGCCAATGATTGAGATTGGCATGACCTACTAGGCAAGGAAAGCAGCTTCTTTGCCTTGTTGTGAGCACCAGGATCGAAGTACAGATGGCTGAGACTGTCATTTGGGATCAAAAGTAGAGATGCCGCCAGCAAGACACACTAACAAGACTCTCAGGGATCCATGTCACTGCTGATGACATTTAGGGGTGGAGACGAGCAGACAGCTTGCTGGAAGCTGTGACAGTTAAAGGGTACAACTAGCTTTGTCAGGCAAAATAACAGGGAAACAACTGGACCCATTTGATAATACCAAGCTGAAACTGTACATTGCTGCACTATTCACTTGGTGACCCTCCGAAGGCAGCCTGGGAGATGTTCAACCCAGGGCAAAACTACTCAAGGAGAAATCAGCTGCTAGATGTCATTGACTAACCATTGCCAGATGCCCCAAAACACCCTCAGCACTTGCTACTCAAGGGGGCACATGGAACAGTGACTTGTTCAGATCAGCCTTGCGATGTATCCCTGCTGGAGCCAAGCCTGACTGATCCCAGAACAAGTGTGCCTTTGCCACACTCCCCAGCTCACCATGAATATTGCATCAGACAGGTCTTTTGGCAGTACTCAGCCCTCTCATCCCCATAACAGAGAGCTGGCAGCCCCAGCAGAGGCAGCCTGGTTTCATCACTAGCCTTTCTTGCTGCACCATGGACCAGCCTTGCCACCAGCAGTTAGTCCCTAAGAAAAGGGTTCACCCTGCACCCAGCTGACCCTCTGCCAGGGCCAGCGATGCTCGGGACCAGGGATGCTCAGGACCTTATCAGCACCCTAGGGAGTTTTAATCAGTGGAGAGTGAGCCCGGGCAGCATGGTACTAGAGATTTTTATGTGCCACGTAGGCATGGAGGCACCCCCTCATAAGGGCTGGGCCCATCACCTGGAAGAGGTGGCTTTGGCAGCAGCCGGTGAAGCAGCTGCAGATTAACCCCTGCTCAGGGCCACTCCCCATGGAGGCACAGGGAATTTTGCTGCAGACATCCCCTGTGAGCAGAAACACACCTTCAAAGATGGAAAGCAAAGTCCTCCATGGGGCTTTGTTGGTCCCATGTCCAATCTCCTCCCGAAGTCACCTGCTGATGTTCTCCAAGCCTGTAAGCGGAAAAAAATGTTATGTGGAAGGAGCCGCAGCGCATCCCAGGGGAGATTTCCAAAGCAGCCTGAGGAAGGGTGAGGCTCCCAGCCCCGTACCGCAGAAGGGACAAGGGAAGACCTGGGGGTGGGGGGAGCCAGAGGATCCCCCTCAGCATCCCAGCAGAGGATGAGGTGCCAGTGAGCGGAGAAATCCCCCGTGCCAGCTTGCCGGCTGCTTCCCCTCCTTCCCCACAGAGTGGAGCTGCACTGCCTGGTTTTAGGCAAGTCACAGCCGAGGCCAGGTTTGCAGCTTTGGATACAGCTCCCCAGGCAGCAGGGCTGCATCCCAGCACTCAGCACTGTAAATCACATCTGCATCAGGCAGAGGCATCTGATCTCTCCAGCCAGAAAGCACAAGTCAGAGTCTGTGCTGGTGTTTCTCCAGCTGCGGGAAGGCAAGCGACAGCTGGTGTAGCATAAAGCTTGTCCGTGCAGTGCTACACCAGCAGTGCCTCCAGCGCACGCTTGGACGGGCAGAGGGAGTTTATGCAACATCAGCAATTTGTGGCATAGGATTCTGGTATTTTTGTTCTGGTACCAGGAACTGTAAAACTGGATTTACTGTATCATCAAATCACAGTACACAAGAGGTCTGAAGAACTGGGAAGTCCCCACGTCCCTGCCAGGAATGCTGGCAGGTTGTCAACCCAGTGAACAAATTACGGCTGGACCCTGATAAAGCAGAGATGTTCCTGAATTGTATATGCGCTGCAAAACTGGTAGCAGGAAGTTGCACCTTTGAAATGTTTTTCCATTAAAACTCTTTATTTAGAGCACTGATCTCATTATTCTAAAATAAATCTTGGCTTTGGGGGAAAAAAATCACAGAGGGCTGTTTAATGTCAAGGGTTGGATTCTGATCCAAGCTGTGCGTGTATAATTGCACCAGCCTCAGCTGCGTTGCTTCTGCTCCACACCCACGTAATGGAGACAGTAATCTGCCCCCCCCCATCGCAGCTACCATATGCACTCTATGCTGGTGCTCTAATATGATTGGAAACCCAGAGAAGTCTGCTTTCTTGGGATGCTGCAACTAAGCTGAAATCACAGGTGGCCACAGTGATACAACTTCTGAGATGACACTCGTAATATTTTTAGCTGAGCCAAGTGCTCACAAACAAGGCAGTAATGACACATCTGAGAGCTGAAATCCTCCCTTTGTGAAGCAGGTACAGCAGAGCAGGGTAAACACATGCCCACCTGGATCACCTCCGAACACTGCTCGGGGTGGAGAAGCTGAGTGACATGGGACCTCCCGGAGCATGGCACCGCTGCCAGCCAGCACCCGCTGAGGTGGCTCCTCCTGGAGGGGGTTTTGAACAGGGACATTTTCCGGTCACCACTGATGTGACCCCTAATGGAGACAGTAATCTGCCCCCCCCCATCGCAGCTTACCATATGCCTCTATGCTGGTGCTCTAATATGATTGGAAACCCAGAGAAGTCTGCTTTCTTGGGATGCTGCAACTAAGCTGAAATCACAGGTGGCCACAGTGATACAACTTCTGAGATGACACTCGTAATATTTTTAGCTGAGCCAAGTGCTCACAAACAAGGCAGTAATGACACATCTGAGAGCTGAAATCCTCCCTTTGTGAAGCAGGTACAGCAGAGCAGGGTAAACACATGCCCACCTGGATCACCTCCGAACACTGCTCGGGGTGGAGAAGCTGAGTGACATGGGACCTCCCGGAGCATGGCACCGCTGCCAGCCAGCACCCGCTGAGGTGGCTCCTCCTGGAGGGGGTTTTGAACAGGGACATTTTCCGGTCACCACTGATGTGACCCCTGATAATAGAGATACAGATTGTAACGGACGGGTGAAATGCAGCCATTGATCTGCCTGTCTTAATGCTCTGGAGAGCAGGTTGAATACAGATAAAATTTCTTTTTCTTCTGGAAAAAGAAGCTTCTGTAGAGCTAAAAAAAAAAAGAAAACTAAAGGCAGCACTTCAATAAAACCTATGGACAGATTTCATCAACCAAAAAACCCCAAATTGAATCTTTTTACAGAAACCAGGCATTCAAAAGACATCTATTTTGTGCAAAAGCCAGTTTCCCTTTGCAAAATAAAAAATGTTTTGCTGGAAGTTTTCAGGCAGCCCCAGCACCTTGTCCATGGAAGCAGCAAACAGCAGACATGCAGGAAACAGTTGCTTTATTTAAATAATTTCATTTCTTTCCTTTTCCTTCTATATTCTCCAAGGGATAATGTGCTTGTGATAGGCTCCAAAAGCCACAGACGTGCCCTATCTGTGAATTGGAAGTCGCCAGGCTTCCTGTCTGTTAGTGTTGTCTCTCTGCACCGTATGGTCTTCTGGACAACTAAAGTCTGCGTAACAGTAACATCTCTGGATCTCATGCGCAAGGGGAGCCATGCTGCCTCTGCTCTTGCTAATGCAGCTCAACATGGTTTGGTAACTTCCTCTCCACCCTTCTCCCCAAAGTTACTCCTCTTATGTGACAACACTACTAGGAAAAAATTATTTGCTTTCAGTAAGTGCCCATATCCTTCTGAGGGCAGGCAGGCCAAAACACAGAATGACAAAGAAATGCTTTTTGATACCTTGGCATCTACTACGTGATAGCAGCAATAGCTGTGATGAGTTTGCCAGCCTGTGTCCAGAACAGTGGAGTGGGAGTCTCTGCCCAATTTCTCTGCCTGCCCACAGGACAGTGAATTAAAAACTTACCAACAACAGGTCCTGGCCCAAAGCAGTTAGCCCACCCACACCGTTGGAAGATGGATACTTGTTTGGGTACTCACTAAGAGTCAAAATGAGCCCAGGTTGTCTGCTCTCAGCATCTTGTTTGCTGTATGGAAATAGCCAGTCTGTTGAGCTGATGCTCTGGCAGCTCTGAGCATCTGTAATTCAGGTATCTACCCAGGGAGTGTTGAAAAATAAGCCAGAAGTCAGGTCCTACATTTTTGTCTTTGCCTATCTGCATTTACATGCCGTCAGCCAGGTCTGCTGTACCCTCCTAGACCCCACTGGTGGCAGGGGCTCAGCACCACCCAGCATCATGCTCATCTGGCTTTTTGAATATTTTCTTCAGCTACAAAAATGCTCTTTCCTGGCCTCAGATACACATTGTATGGCATTTGGAATAAACATCTGCAGCTGCCTTTTTTATTTTTTTCTTCCTCTCCTTTTCCTGGTAACATTATGTTCTCCTAGGGAGGAAAAACATTAGCTTGGTGCTTGGGATGATTCAATTACTCAGCAGTAGGTCAGAGAAAAAACAAACATTGGATGCTGCTTCTTCGATCCTTTAAGCAAAAGCCTTGCTGGAGCACAGATGAACTGGAATCTCAGACAGCATCTTAGGACCGGTAGTCCTAAACTACTGAAATAGTTTGTACCCTTCTGTAAAACGCTTTGTTAAAAAAGGGGGATTGATCTACAACCTCTGGCTATGCATTCGTCTTCTTAAAAACATCTGGATTCATTACTTACTACTTATTATCAGGCCTAAATATTTTTACCCACTACTTGGAGGGAGGTGTGAAATTCAGCTAACACATACAAATCCCGAGTTTCATTAATAATCGTGTCTGCTTTTGGAGAGTCCCATTCTCCTAGCAGATGTTTGGATAAACTAGAGGCAGATAGAGACATCTCCCACAACCTTCTTCACAAGATTTCATTCAAAGGAAGACTGTGGGGCAGCATTTGCTACCTCAGCTTTACACTTTCCCTGGATGTTGGCACACATGAAGCGTTGCAAAAGCTGGTGAGAATTTGTATTCACAGAAACATTCACGCCAGAAGTATTCATGCTGTCATCACACTACAATAGGAGAGGACAAGGGGGGGGGGAGGTCCCAAACAAGGAACAGAAATAATGCCCAGGCAATTAGTCAGACTAGATAAATAATGAAGAAAAAATAATGCACTTCTAAGAAGCGTGAAAATATTAACGTGTAGCAAGGACAGGGAGCTGAACCGTGACCAAGAATGAGGAATTGATGCAACAAAAGATTTAAGCTAAATTTTGGTGCAAAGCCAAGGTCTCGGCTCAAGAAAGTCTTCATTCGGCTATTACCTGACCACAGAAACACCCACACTGTCTTCTTTGGCACTTCTAAGGCACCAGCACTCAGCCTCAGTGCCCGGGCTTGCCAGGATTGAGCAACCCAGCGCTTCACTCAGCTCTGCCAGAGCAGGCTCAGCAGCAGAGCTGTTGGCTTGTGTGCCCAACCAGGCAGAGCGCCCGTCTTCCCAGCCTGCAGGCACAGCTGCCTCAGAGTGGCCACGGAGGAGGTTTGGGTATTTACAAGAGCCTAGCACTCACAGCGTGCAGCCAAGGAAGCAAAGTGAACCTCCTTCTCACATCTTATTGCCAGCACAACCTGGCCATAGCGTTGGTCCAGTCCGGCTCCCTGCCCTGAAACGCTTTTTCTCTGCTGAACAAGCCAAGAGGTACGTCCACTTGGGAGGACACAGCGAGTGGAGACACAAAAGCAGGGCACTGCTCTTCTGCTTCTGGCAGGGCATCCCCCTACCATGTTCCCCTGACAGTCTCTGTCCCCTTTGTATTAACTTCTTGGGTGGGGGGCTCCTGGACGCTGTGGCACAGCCAGGCTTCGGTCTTGGTTGAGGCACGAGCAGGGCACAGGGAAGGATGTGGTCACCAAAAAGCCCTTTTACTCAGATGTGCCTGCAAAATGCACTTTGGGAATAGTCTGAACAACATCACATCTGCCTGAAGTTCCTTCAGAGAAGACGATGACTTAGTTATTCGTATAAACTTCTGGACTGTTACAGACAACATCACCTCAAAATATCTGTCGTTGCTGTCTGAGCTGTAGCAGGTCTTCTCCAAAGTGTTCTTCCCATGGTTTAAGGAGCCCAAGGGATAGTGAATCTGTCACAGCTCCAAGTTAAGATCTTCTGCTGTTTTGGCAGTACCAAGTGTAATAACCTGCCCCTTTCCAGAGCTACTGCAAGGCGGGTTTCTGGTTGAGTTCTTAAAGTTCTCTGGTCTTTAAGGTATACAAATCAGCATGGCTGCGTTGGCTTACTTCCAGGGCAGGAGCAATAGTGCAGTCCCTAAACTGACTTGTATATGTACTTTTATGATAAATCTAAGCTGAGGTATCTGGGAGCTCCCAGATTGCAGCCACTTCCCAGTTTGCTATCAGAGCTGGACATGGGCATGTGCCAGCCCTTCCCTCCCTTTACCAACACGCTCTGCTTCCACAAGAAAAATACGCCAGTGCGTAGGACAGAACAAACTGCAAGAGGGGGAAATTGTGGACAAGTGGCCCAAGACCCTGGAGCAATGAAACAGTCAGACTACATGCAGCCTTGGACGCCTCTCAGAGGGTGACACACAAAATACTGTATGTGACAACCTGACTCTTGGACTATTTTGCTTGATTTTTTGTGTGAGGCCTGGATCAAATCCCTCTCAGGTCAACAGAAACCTTTTTGGAGATTTCAGTGGGAACTGAGTCAACTTCAGTAAACTTTGTCAACAATAGAAATACTGAGATCATCAGAGAGATGGTATATTTTATGAAGATCCTGATTTCTACTTCCTTAGTTTTAGTTTTTAAGGAAGTTTTCTTAGGGACATACCCACCTTTTCAGGTTTCCTCTACTCAAGAATCACAGCAGATAAGTGATACTTACATTTAAATTTAACAACTCTGGTGGCTTATTTTCCTGCTGCCATGTGTTAAATCAAAGGGGGTAAGAACCCAAAGAAAGAGGTTGCCTGAGAACAGAGAGAAACCTCCTCCTCTTAAGATAACTGCTGGTTCAATGTGTGCTTAGTAGGTTTTGCAGATATAAGCTATCTAATCACGTAAGTGGAGTGGTGCCTACCCACAAGAACACCAAACATAAGAACATTGAGCAACACTTTGCTATGGACTGATCAGCTTGGTAGTACTGGTTCGAGGAAGGTTACTCTGTGCTTACCTTGGTTTTCTTCCCTGTAACTTTTCAAATTTCTGTTGTTTGGGCTGAAGTTTTATCCACTGTTTACACATTTCAGGCTGAATATCTGGGGAGTTAGTCTGGCTTTCAGAAACACGGCAGAAAGGAATTTATCTCTTTCCAACAACAAGGCTAAGGTGGAGGAAAGGTTGCTTTGCCCATGCCAAACCCAAATATTCCTTTCTCACGTGGTTTAGGGACAAGACATGGAACTAAGCAGTGAAGTAACTTCTGGGTCATGAACGTGGGTTTTCCCAGGCCCCTGAAAATGTGTCCAGATTAGCCGGTTCACAAGTTACCTCCTGACTTTGCTGCTGCTTGAAGAGGGACAAAGAGACTGCAGGAGGATAGGGAATGACAGTCTAAATTAAGCTCCCAGACTCACAAGTTGACCACAGAGTGGCCTAGGTTATTAAGGGAAAATCAGCAAGAAAAGGAGCACTAGGCTGACCTTGCAGTGTAATGCCAGTGAAGTCTTGCCGTGCCTCTCAACGGGTTTCTTGCTACCCTGGGGAACAAGGTCGCTGAGCTTATCCCAGCACTGTTCTTTGCTTACTCTTAGAGCTTCTTAAATCCTAATTGAAGCTGCAGACACTGCTGGTTGGATGAAACCTAAGTTCCTGGCAAAAAAAGACACAAATTGGCAGGAGGCTCTGTGGGCATCTGGAAGAAAGAAAGGAGATTAAAGACCTGAAACTTCTGCAATCTCCATACATTTAGCAGATGTCTCTGTTCAAAGAGGAGACATGGCAGAAAGCTGGGGAAATGTGATTACTGCAGGCAGAGGGGAGAATCGGAATTAATTGCCCAAGCACTCATGGTGAGCTGTCACCCTCACCTAAAGCAGCTCTGGGAGGTTTGGGGCACCAAAGAAGCAAAGAGACAGGGAAGTCTACAAAGTGGGGGCCATTAGCAAGAACAGAGCGAGCTACCAGATTTTTTTCTTTCCTCGCTTCAGCAAAATACAGTTTATTTACCCAACTAATCCATGTTTCTGAGTAGAAAAATATCTCCCCAAGCATTTGAAAGCTTAGTTTTCCCAAGCTGGGCACCCAAGCCAATGTTTTATTAGGAATCTAATCTAAAAGCTGAGCGCATGCCTTGTTGCTGCCAATCAAGTTCTGGTAGAAATGATAGAAACATAGAGATGTACACATGTAAAATACCTCCTTACTGAGGTATTTGTTCCGCTAAGGGTACAGGCACCTAAATGGGGGAGAGCACTGCATTTCTCTGCCTGACTCACCAGCAGTACCCATGGTAAGCAGCATATGCCGAGGTGCCAGAAGTTTGGAGGATGTGTATGGGTAACATAGAGAGGACTGATCCATCTCAGACGGTTTTACTTCCTCTTTCTAAGTTCACAGGAGTGCAGAGCAGATCTGATTCATACCCATTTCAAGTCACTACCCATTGCCCCCAGTGCTGCCTGCACAGGAAGAGCATTCAATCTGAAGGTATCACTTCTCTAAAAACCATAAAGCAACACAGAACTAGATACATGATTCTCAAAAAAAAAAAAAAAAAAAAAAAAAAAAAAAAAAAAAAAAAAAAAAAAAAAAAAAAAAAAAAAAAAAAAAAAAAAAAAAAAAAAAAAAAAAAAAAAAAAAAAAAAAAAAAAAAAAAAAAAAAAAAAAAAAAAAAAAAAAAAAAAAAAAAAAAAAAAAAAAAAAAAAAAAAAAAAAAAAAAAAAAAAAAAATTAAAAAAATCCAAACCCATGGAACCAGAACCATGCAATAGGAAGGTGGCATGTGTCACCAGGCTGACTCACAGCGAAGGCTGGCCACCAGACCCACTCACACAGGTCCCAGAGCAGAAACCGGCACAGATCTACAGTCTTCTCCTTCACCCAAGTCGAGGGCATTTGCACTGTCAATGCCTAAACATGAAAAAGTCTGAAGCTTGAGTTGCAAGAAGTGAGGACTCTTTGGAAAAACCTGGAATATGCCTGTCTTCATATTCTAGGAGGGAAACCTTATTTCCCGAAGGCCTGCATATTCAGTGCATATTCATTTACTATTTCTGGATAAATGCAAAATGACAAATGCAGTACTTACAGCTCCTGCTCTGGTTGTCCGCAAAAGGCACATCCCTTGCATCTGATAGACATTGCCTGTTCCGTAAGCCTCCCTTGAAAGGCTCATAAGAAGCATCCTCCACTGAAAGCTTGGTCTTCTGCCAGTGCAAACAATCTTCAGTGTAGCCTGATTTGTGTCCCTTTAGGGAATTTGTTCTGGTGAAATCCAGCAGCGGGATGAAGTGCAGAAAAGGTAGACACAGACAGCAGTGGTTGGACAAAGTAGTGTAAAGGAGCACTGCTCTGGTCATTATAAGGAGTTTATATGGTCTTGCATGGTTGTGTCAAATTCATTGGTACCCAGGTGACCTGAGAAGAGGCAGAACAAGAGTTACAAGCCTTGCTTAAAAGGGATTTCAGTCTCAGTTGGGGATGCAGACACTGAGCCTTGCAGACCACCTGAAGGAATGCAACATAGGCAGGCAAAGCTTGTCCAACACTAATAAATCAGTCCCTGCAAGCCAGGCTAGCAAGGGTTAGAGCCTCATAGCTGCATCTCCTTGGGATTCAAATGAAGCCACAAAGACGTGGTCAGGGCAGGACGATGCAGTCTCCCACAGGGTTGTTTCACAGACAGGGTGATCTGGGCCAGAGCTGTGCCCGCATGGCTCCACTGTGTCGTTTCCCTGTAAAGAGCACATGGCAACTAGGAAATGCAAGTCAATTATAAACCAGAAAATCAAATAGCAGTGCCATCTGGTGTGATCAGTGTCATTCACTCCCCGTGCACAATCTAAGTGCAAAGGATATAGATGGTAAAGAGCTGTTACAAGATAGCCTCATTTTGAAACTGTCAAGTTATGATTTAAATAGGGAAGAGGTCATCCTCACGTGCTCTCCAGTACCCTGGGAAAGGGAGATGGTTTGGAGATGGGGGACACACTTGGTTCTTTTTTTTTCTGAAGTGGTTTGAATGGTCAGCCCACTCAACCTGGGAAGCTTTGGGATGCTAATACAGCCCAAAAACCTAAGCAAGCACCTTGTTGTCTGAAATCAGCACTCTTACCCATTGTAAGAACAGCCTGGGTAACTATCTAGACCTCCACTCATCGCTTTAACAGAGCTGATTTTAATGGATCTGTGCCAATTCTGAGGGGCTCCACCCTTCCACTGAGCAAACACATTGCAAGCAAAACCTGAATGAGCCTCTATCTATTTGACAGATCAGGCACTCACTGTTTAATTATACAGATGAGTAACACCAATGAATGGGTGCTTTCTCTTTGCGAGTTTGTTACAGGGGAACGAATGCGAATTAGGCTGTAAAACAAAACAACTGCGGTGTAAATAGTGTAATTGCTGTCTTCTCATCTGTGGCAATCAATGATCTGTAAGCCATTTTACATGGCTGCCCCGAGCCACTTCACCATCTTGCAGTCTGGGGGCAATAAATAACTCCTTTGCAAATGAGAGAGGGGAAGATGTACTCCAGTGTGGTACCCAGAGAGCGAGCTGCACTACATCAACGGGGACACCGGCAGCATGGAAAATTATGTGGGCACTCACTTGTTGACACAGAGAAGGGATGGACAAGTTGAGGCACGCTTAATGTAGGCAGGTCCTCATTTGACAATCCTACTTAGTAAAGTCCCTGGAAGGGATGTTTACCAGAGGTCACAATTTGTGCCAAACTGACATATTTTAGAAGGCAGCTTAATTGGTTGCCACTTACCTTCAGCAAAACACTCCAACTCACAGGTAAGTCAACTAGCCATGAGGTTGAAGTTGAACTGAGGCCAATGTGTTTTACTGACTTGGGGGCCACAAGGGGACTTAGGTGATTTCCAGGATCTGGATGAATATTTTGGAAGTGGGGCTGTTTCTTGGTGACAGAAAATCAGCTGAAGGTGCAATCCTGAAATCTCCCGAGTGCCATGTCTCTCCATGCAGCACACAATGTTCTGGACCCGGCTTCCTCATGGAGCCCTATATGTGCCCTAAATGGCAAGTGGGAGGATCTAGACAGTGATTTCATGACCCCTTTAGTCCAGCGTTCACTCTGAACACTGCTGCAAGGGCCATCCTCCTCTCCCTCAGTGCAGGCATTTGGGCAGCTCACTGGTGAGTGGGGTTGGGACTCCCATTCCTCTGGGCACTGCCCCGGTCTCCTCACACCTGCGCAGCCACATCGCTACAGACATTAGGGAGGACAGTCAAACCGAAACCCAGCCTGCCCTGCAGAGAGCTGACCCAGCAGGCCAGAGGCAGAGAAAAGGAGTGCTTTTTTGGCTGTTGCCCCAGGGTTAGGGACCTCGCTCAGTCCTTCCTCAGAAAATGGAGAAATTAAATAGGGCTGTGGCTGGTTTGTCCCTTATCACTCCGGAGTGACAGTGCTGACCCAGAGCACAGAGCAGCATCGAGGACCCCAAAGGCCCAGGCTTTCCTCTTACCCAGTTGAGTGTCTGAGCCTCTCCCTCTCCATGCAGATTAATTGCCCCATGCAATGTAATTTTGATGAGAAAGCTGATGCATGGTTCTACCCAGGCCAAGGAGAAGGGGCTGTCACGCTGCCAGCATCACAGGCAAGTGTTCAGTCATTCCCGTTCAGGCCTAAGATGCCCCGTCTTTCATCCCCATCCTCAGAGGAGGAAGAGCTTTCACCCACGAGTGAGAGACAGGGCTCAAACCCCTTCTCGACAACTACATAAGCACGGCCTCCTCCTGCAGCTCTGGCTCCAGATTCCCTTCCTAAATGACAGCTGGAGCTTGTCAGGGTGGCCATAGCCCCCAGCAATGTCAGCTCTGCATGAGAAATCAAACCACAGTTGCAAAAATGGGAAGTAGAAAGAAAGCACTCGGTCTGTGGTCACTGCAGCGCAGATGGGTAAGAGAGTGGGGAATGAGCACCTGCATGTCTCTGCCTGGAGGTTTCTGAGCCTGAAACCAGGTTTACTTGTGCTGAACAAGAGCCCTGAGTGTGCCGTACCAGCCTACACACGCGCTGTGGGGACCTCACATCCAACTCAGCCCCATACGCACTGGATCCAGCCTCAGGAAAGGCATAACCCTGAACCGTGAGCACCCCCAAGACAGGCACAGTTTGGTGTGAACCACTCAGCCATGGTCCCTTCCAGCAAAGCACCCAAGCCTGTGCATGACTAGTGTGTTTCAAAGTAAAGTTGCTCTGCCTTTGCCATCACTGGGCGTATGCACATGTACACACACACACACTCACATACACAAGGTAGGTGTGAACAGGAGCTACGTGGCTTCACAGCATGAGTCAGTAGCTGAGGCAGGTTACCGATCCTCAGGTCTCTCCTTTAGCCTCTTTGCTCTGGCACAGCAACGTCCTGCAGGGTTTGACCATACCTGTTCCTCGCACACCTGGACACACTCACCGCAGACCAGGTCTCACTGCTTCAGTGTCCATTTGCAGCACTACTGGCTGCTGCACCATGACCACAGTGAGAAGGAAGGAGCCTGGCAGTCAGTCATGCCACTCTCCCAACAAGCCTGGCACAAGCCATCTTCTCCCAGTTTTACTGCTATTGATTTTCCTCCTGCCTGCCTCTCCTGCAGGCACAGCGCTGGGCTCCGTTCCCCAGCCCCTGGGGCTGCCCTGCGGTTCCCCCGGCTCCCCAACTGCCCGGTGTACTCGGAGGGCTTCGCAGAGGAGCATGGAGACCTGGAAGCAGAGAGGACATGGCTGCCTGCTCACCTCCAACCCCATGCAAGAGTTAAATCAGCTGGCAAAGCATGTTTTCATCTTGTTCATCAAGGACAGCTAAAAGAGGGGCTTTTTTCCTCTAAATCAGCATGAATTCAAGAAGGGAGTTCACATCCAGTTACAGGCACAATAAGCACATGTGCTTGCATCTCGGTTAGAAATGATGGCCCAGCTCTTCCCAAGCTCACTTTTCTATCCATGGCAAGAAATTCCCACCTGGCCTGTGACTAACCAGCACAGCTGGAGCTACTGCTGCTTTCAGATCCATCCTCAGAGGGGAATTTGGTGGGGTCTCTGCTGATTCCACCAACCCAATATCTGACCTGCACAGTGCAGAGGCTGAAGGCGTTGCTTAAGCTCTCCCTAGCTAGTATTTACTAAACGTGAGAAAAAAAAAAAAAGAGAAAAAAAATTGTGCAGGCATCCTCTCAGGCCTCCTGATGCCACAACTCATAGCTGTTTATTTCATAACTGCCAGCAACCCTTTTATATCTTCCCAGAAACGTTAGTCAGTCATTTGTCCAGACAAAGTGCATCACCCTCTGTGATCTTTATTTCAGTGCCTGGTGCCTGGTTTGGCAGGGATGGATGCCCAGACCCTCCCAAGGTGAGTGATGGCTTGAACAGAGTGATCGCACAGTCTGTGAACAAGCCCCTTTCACATTCCACAGAGAAGTTGGCAGGGATCATAACCCAGAGCTTAACAGCCCAGCAGATCTCAGAGCACTTAATACAGGCAAATAGGATGTCTCCGTTTAATGGAAGGGCATAGGGACAAAGAAACACATCTTCAAAGGCCTTCAGGCACCTAATGGGCTCTGAAACCAGAGTCACACCACCATCCAGGTGCAGAAGTATGGCCAGATATTGGCTCTCCTGGTTGTCTCCTGGTTGCCCCCATTTCCCCAGTGGCTGCACCACACTAATACCTACTACTGGAGGGAGTGTGATAGCGCTTCCTCCACACAAGATGAAAACCTTGAAAACCTTCTTAGACCTCTCTGCTTTTGATCACTATCAGCATCTTCCTGCACCCTCTCGGAGAGCACCACAGCTTGCTGGCAGTGCTCCAATTTCAAAAGCATCCTGTCATACCCATATCTCTGGGTCACTGGCATGTTGTGTAGTTCAGTGTTGCTTTGCATGAGTCCCTGCTTCCAGAGGCTCTGCAATTCTCTGTTTTTAATCAGAGCCCAAATTTCCTCCCCCCCATACTGATTTGTGATTCTAAAGTGGCCAAGATTCACAGCTTCCTCTTTGGCTTCTCGGGGGTGTAATCTCATCTGCGGCAGAGAAATCTAATAAACCTCATCAACCTCGGTGCAATGACACTGCCTTTATCCAGCTGTAACTGCAAACAGCAACTGGCCATTCATTTCATACCATGTTTCAGACACTTCAGCATACATCTTTGCTTCTGCTTCCTTTTTTTCATTTGACACAAATTAATCTCTTTTCTATGTCCTGTTCACACTAAAATGTGGGTTTCAGCAAAAAAATTTAGAAGAAACTTTTCTTGGCCTGAAGAAGGCAAAAGGGATTGAGGTTCACAATCCCACCTCCAAGCCGAAAACTGGAGCCCTCCACAATTCCCCTGCCCCTGGCATGGCAGCAAAGCCTCCCACACTGCCTCCCGCTCCTCCCGGGCAGTCCTGCAGGCTTTATCTGCCCCCTCCCATTCCAAGTGCCTGACTCCTCCGGCATTTCTGCTCACCTCCCACATTACAGGCAACCCAGACCTTTCCGCGCTGTCCTCATCTGCTCCCAGGGGAAAGGCGAGACTCTCCTTTCCCCTTCAAAAAGCAGAGCCTCTGCCTCCGGTCCCGAGGCTTTGCGAAGGGCCGAGCCGTGGAGCTCCAGAGCACACATAACACCACCTGGCCAAAAGCTTGTTGTCTCCACGATGGGTACTCCGAGCAGCCAGAGCACACAGAACCCTGCTGAGCTCCTCTAGCTGAAAAGCATTTGCTTATCTCCCTTCTCCCTTCTCTGACCATCAGAACATTCCTCAAAAACCCTCCAAAACCAATCAAGGCTATGAATTTGGAGATCAGCCTTGTAAAACAGAGGTGAGACATCAACCCAGGGACCTGCACCAGCTTTAATCCAGCTGCCTGAGGAAGCAGCTCACCCCACAGCCAAGCCACCAGATCACCCACTTCATCTGGCTTGTGCTCTGTGGACAGTGCCCTGCTGTGTCTTCACAGCTCACTTGACCACTGCTAGATGATAAAAGCTGGCCAATGTAGACAGGCACATTTGCACACTGCTGCACTGGTGCACGGTGGCTCTCCAAAGGTCCAAGGCAGCCCGCTTGCTGGGGGAAGGCTCCAGCTGCCTCGCTTGAGCAGGGGATCAGGCCATGCCCCCAGTGAATTGTAAACCTGCCAGCTGCAAAGGGCTTCTCTGCACTCGAAAACATAGAGGTTTGTGCATGGAGCATCTTCGCAAACCTTCAGAACAAAAGCCAGCACGTCACTAATAAGCTTTGCGTGGCTATCTCCAGCAGTGGCTATCCAGGAAATATCAGCTCTTTCCAGCCAGAGGGCTGAAGGCAGCTATTGCTGTCCTGCTTGTTATCAAGCTCCTTCAGTGCCAAGAGGCTGGACTAGTTCTGTGTTCCTAATGATCTTAATTTTGATGAGGTAAAAGAAAATTTATCTTTCTCTTCTTTCTCTCAGGCCCACAGGAAGCTGAGCTCAGTGCAGGAGCAGCTTCTGCTGCTTATGCATAATGCAAGTTTGAACTCAGTTCTCAAAATACATGTCTCACCAGCTAGGAGCTGCTAGACTCTAGTTATTCTTAGCCCCCAAGTCACTATGATTAAGAAGCTAAATGAAAGTGATTTCCAACAAAAAACCATATTGAAATGAAAATATTTATCATACTGCTTCTGAAAATGAGAAAAGGCTCTTCATTTTCAGGGCAAACAACATGCTGTTTCTGTAAGAAACCATTCAAGGGTGATGTTTACTCGTCTGGACGTTCTGGAGCAAAAATGAGTGCAAGGTGTTTGTAAGGGACCCTTACAAGCCTCCATCCTCCCATCTGGGATCTCCTCTACACATTTGATGGGGAATTCACAGACGAAGCGGAGCAGCTGCACCAGACACATGGGATCCCAACACAGAGGAGCTACCAAGGTACAATACTGCTCATGAACACGCTGCATCTGCAGGAGGGGAATGGAAAGAAGAAGTCAAATGAGCAAATGCCATGCCCAGCATGTGACATCAGACAAATCTGCTGTTCTGACTTGGTAGTGTCTTACACTGGCATAACTACCTCTAGTAGGGTGAGCTCAGTGGAGAAAAAGGCGCTTTTCTGGCAGAGCTGTTGATGCAGGTAGGACATGTGAGCTATCCATTCCCCATTCATTTACAGCTCCATTCATGGAGTTGGAAAATACGACTCAGCACCTACACACCTCCCCAGCTTTTGTCTTACAAGTTTGTCAGATAATGCCAAGCTGAAAATTTTGGGCTTGTCTTTTTGAAAGCTGATGACAGATTTAAAGACCAGTTTTCCTAAGCCCTGCGCAGATTTCTTAATAAATAAAAGAAAACTGAAGTGAGTATAACAAAAGATCTCTCTCCCTGCATGTCTCACACTGCTTACACCCTTAGAGCATCACAGCTACAGCAATACTCGGCTACATGAATATTCAGGGAGTCCACGGCAGCTTTCAGCAGCTTCGGCAGGATCTGGTCTGACTTCCTAAAGGATGGCTTTGGAGATTCAGGTCTTCCTCTGCTCTGGGGAAGAGTTACGGGTCTGCAGCCAAAAACAGACAGCAGTGCTGTGGTTTGTAGGATCTGCACTGTGCAACCGGGAGCCACGACATGGACTGCTCATCCTTAAGATTTGGCAGCCTGAAATGAGCCATCTTTAGTGTTTATTCCAGCCACACCAAGAAGCCCTGTTGGGGAAATCAGGCCCTGGTGCTGCCAGCCCACCTGCAATCCTTCAACAGGTGTGATTCCTCTGAAACCTGTGTGAGACCCAACTGCAGAAAGGCAACACTGGAAATGCCTTTCCAGCTTTCCCTTTCGGGCCAGCTTCTGCTGCTGGCAAGGCAAGGGGCAAAGCTCCCCCAACCTCTGCAGCCATACTTCTCCCTCCTGTTTTCACCAGCTTCAGGTCCCCTCTGATCCCTGTTTGCCGGACACTCAGGAGACAGGGAGCACTTAAAATTTCACGAAGAAGAGATCAGGAGGGCCAGACCCATAGATCTTCATTGCATCTGCGATGAGTTTCTCTGGGCACACAAGCGCCAGCACTGCTTTGGCTTTGCAGCTGCTGACAAAAGCCCCCTGCAATGACCCATCCTTCATTCTGAGCCTGGCCTTGCGGGGAGAGGACTGATTTGTCCACCCTGAAGCAATTCACTGCACAACACCAAGGCCACGAACATGATTTTCACTTTTTATCAAAACAGTAGGGTGAAGGGCAAGGCAATATAGTTTGAATGAAATAAGCATGAGGCAGCACAGACTCCTAACAGCAGGGAAATGAGAGCTAGACAGTGACTTGAGGGCTTGCCATCAAGCAAGGGGTAGGGTATATCCTGCCCTACCCTAATATAACCCTTGCAAGCCTTATGACTCAGAGGTTCACCGTGAATCACCACTCCCTTTCTGGTTTCCTCCTGCAACCGAAAAAAGCATTTACTGCTGGCCCATGGCAATGTTAAATAACAGCCTTTCTCATGCTGGCTCGGCTGCCTGGTCCCATAAACATGGAGTGGAGACGTGGCATATTCCCCACCCAGCTGCAGGAGGGGGCACGTGAGTCCATACGCAGCTGAGAACACGGGCAGGCAGGTCCCTCGAGCAGGCTCCGGGGCTAAATACCTCTGCTTTCTGAAGTTAACACAAACCCCTGGGGCTCAGTGCAGCTGTTGTGCGGCTGGAAGGAGGGAAGGGTTTATTATGAAAGCAGAAGCTCGCACCAGTGAGACGCAGAAAACTGTTGGTCCTCCTTACCCCATTCTACCACTAAACCCAGCTCTGAGCCTCAGCCCCAGCTCCACTGTTCAGATCTTACTCAAATTCAACTCAAAATTAGTCTTTTCTTCAAGCAGTTTTCTGATGATTAACCAAGTCACATCAGTGGCTGAGTCATAAGCAGCAAACCTTTGTGCAGCAAGAGGAAGCTATGGAAACTCCCTGTCACATCAGCTTTGTGACTGCCATCTTCAGATGTTTCCAAAAAAGCAGCTTCTCTGTACCACAATTAGCTCAAAACCTGTCAGTGGCAGGGGATAAATGTTTTGAAAATGTTAGCAAGTGATTAAACAGTACCTTAATTGCAAAGAACAGAAGCAGAACTGCAGAATGGGGAGGCGGACTGGTTTGCCTCGTCCCGTGGTATGTAATCCCGTGGGGACACAGGAGATCTGAGTGCTCTTGCAGACTCCGTTGCCATCTTCCTCTGTAACCTTGGAAAAGTCAGAGTTTCAAGGTCTAGCACCAATCTGAAGGTCAGTTTTTAAAAGAAGCTTGGCACCCCTTTTACAGCTTTACAGCTCTTTACAGCTTGGAGGGGAGAAGAACACTTACTGTGGTACCACGTATGCCCCATGTACGGTATGGGACCATATCTTGTCTTTGACAGCAGTGAACACTTAGGCAATAAGGACACAGCATGCTAATCCCAACACTTTTCTAATCCAAGTGCAGTTTATGGGCTTTCTGATCTACAGCTTGCATTGGATCTTTAAGACTAATAGCCCCAATGGACTCTTCTCCCTTGAATTTCTCTAACCATATTTTTAAGCCCTTTATTCTTCAGCATCTACACCAGAACAGTGAGCTCTACAGTTTAATGCCAGACTGTGTAAAGAAGTACTTACTTTTGTTTGTTTAAAAACTGGGTTATTGAAAAAATGAGTTCATTTTATGACTCCAGGTCCTCATTTGGGGAAAAAAAGTGAAATTTTTTTTTCTCTACTCACCTTCTCCATTGCACTCATGACACTGTAGCCTCAGCCACAGACCCTTTCAATCATCCCCCTTCCTAGGCAGTAAAAAGTCTTCTCATGAGAAGTGGTCCCATTCCTTTTACCATTCTTTTTGCCTTTCTCCACATCCTTTCTACTTCATCTTAGGTTTTTTTTCAGCAAGGGAGTTAAGAACTGCATGCACTGCTCTGGGTGTGCAGCATCCCAGCAGTGAGTGCAAAACATTTCTAGAGTAGCTTGTTACGTTTTCACTTTTATGCTCTTTTCCTGTTTGAACATACCTAACATCTGATTTGCCATTTTCTCTCTGCTGAGCACTGAGTTGACATTTTCATAGGGTTACACATGATGAGTCTAAGCTCTTCTTTCTGAGTGGCAATAGCTAATTTTTAGACCTCACCGCTGTGCATGGTTAGGATTGTTTTATTTTCCTTAAGTACATGAATTGCATCTGCTATTCTACCATTCAGCCAATAACCATTATGAGATCCCTCTGTTAATCTTTACTGTCAGTTTTAATTTTTCTTATTCTCAGTAAACTCCCTATCATCAGGAACTGCTGACACTTCCTTATTCACTCCTCTTCCAGATCACTTATGAATACACAGAAAAGCAGCCCAGGATATATCACTTTAGCAGTCTATTAGTCCATTCCTTCTCAGTTGTGAAAACTTTTTGCTTCATATGCTTTAAACAGTAATTAATGCATGGAAGTGGCTTCCTTTTACAGGTTGATTGATTGTTCCTTTCGTATCTACCCCTTTGACCACTAATTTAATCCTGTTATTCTTGTCTACCAATTTTCCAAGGACAGTCTGAAGTTTCCCATACAGTTTTCCTATATTTTCCTAGACCCCCACCCTAAGGGACCTGGCTGTTGAGTTCTCCAGAAAATCTGACCCTTCGTCACAACGTGTCTTCACAATATTTGAGGAATGCAAATACTAAATACTAAAAAAAAAGAAAAAAAAAGTCAATTCATGGGAGTGTCGCAAAGCCTCAGAGTAAATGCTGGTGGTAGTCAAGTGTTTATGTATTTAGAGGCAATGCCATGTATTGAGTCATATACGTCACCAGCTCTGCTGCTGGAACAGACCTCTGTGTTCTTGGCCTGAATACTGAAACATACACAAAGATTTTGACGTTATTAGAAAATGTTTATGTGTTGTTATGCCATGTGATATACATAGGAGACAAGTCATTCATGCCAAGCTCTGACAACCGCCACTGCAAAAACTCTTGCCTAATGCTAAGCAATGAACTGAATGTGATCAAAATGTCCAAGTAAAAATTTTTTCACCCAGCAAAACAACTGATGATTTTGCAAGAGTCTCACTCTGGTTGCTTTGTTCTCTAGTTATAGCCAATTATATTAACAAAGGCTCAAATGTTTACATTGCAAACACACTGTCTCTTAAGCCAGTGATTTTTTATGTTTCCAGTACAGCAACCCAATTTTTCCTTGCATTATGAGCATAACCACAAAATGAACTGAGCAAATACGTTACATCCCCACAGAACTTTGCAGACAACTTCTAAAAAACTGTCATTAATCTGCAGACTACCACTGCTTTACATGCTTGAGCAAATGCCACTATTCTATTGTTGGAGTATCTCAGGCACCTAAGGATAGGCTTCAGAAGTTGTATCTGCCTCCTTGTACACATAAGGAACAGAAGTGGAGAGAGTTAGTCTATACATTTACCATAGCATGGACCTCAAGTTACCCGTAAGACCCAAGTTCTTCTTGGGCTGCTTGTTTGCTGGCCAGGAAGTCAGCCAAGAAAAGGTTCTTAGAAGAAACACAAGTTACAGAGTTAGGAGAGAAGTGATGAACCAGTTTGGTATCAACAAAGAATTTTCCTCTAAAAGGTGGCAAAATTTTTTGTGTCTTTGTTATTGGGCTTGAAATTGAGACCCTTTGGCCTCGGTGGCAAGATGGACTTAGTTTGGCCAGGAGAAGGCAGAGACACAAAATAAGCATTTCCTTGAAACCAGAATGGTAATGGGAAACAGGCTGACTATATCCTCACAGTGGATCCAACCATGGCCCTATTTATTTACGGCCAAGCATGATGTATTCATGTACAATAGCCAAATTATCAAATATTCCAAGCTATTGTTGAGCACACATTATGGGGTCAGCCTTTGTTCTGCTGCATGCACCAGCTATGAAAGAGAGCCTTTGTAAAGGAAAATGGCCTGCTGTTTGTATCAGTTTCCCTCCCCAAATGAATTCTGCATTGCTCCCAAAGACACACACTAGGTCTAAGTCTCACTCTCACAAAGGGGCTCTGTCTGGGTGCCTTTGCTTAGAACACAGATTTTATTTATCAAAACTGCGCATGAAATTTGTTGCCATGTTGATACTTAACATGCAGAACATGCTGCTTCTCGGCAAGTTAGGATGGTGGGAATAGTGATGATCCTAAAGGAGAAGGAACCACGCCTTGCCCTGCCCATCCTTCCACCAGCTCAGGCAAGCTGGCTAAGTCAGTGCTAGCTTAGCACCACACTGTCTCTGGAAACAAAAAATCCCATGCCTTGCTCAAAACCAGAACAAAGACCTCCTGGGGAAGAAGTGAGACAGCCTTTTGCAGACACCATATCTTTTTAATCAGTCTTTTGCTAAGCCACTTAGTTAAGACTTTTGCAGACGACGTTTCAAAGAATGGATAGTGAACCAGGCTCTGCAGATGGTGGAGGGCTACCTCCACGTATGAGGAGTCAGCCAGAAGAAAGCCCAAAAACATAAGACCAACTGTACTGCACCACACCAAAGTCTCCATCCAACTAGCCCCACATTTAGTCTCTGTAAGTGGCCAAACCAGACGGCTCACAGTTGCTAGTCCTGTCTAAGTACAGCATATAATGATACCCACCCCGTAACACCTCCTCAGCCTCCAGCATTTTGCAGCTTAGGGACTTCCAGAGCCAAAAGTATTATCTTAATAGCCCTCAGTTTATTTTTCTTCCATGAATTGGTCTTCAATGATTTTAATGTCCACAACATCCTGCAGAAGGGAGTTTCACAACTTAATGTCACGTTGTGTGAGGAATCATGTCTTGTTATTTGCCTTGAACCTTTCTTCTACTTTTTTTTTCTGTGGTTCTTAATTCTTTTGCTGGAAAAGACACTAAATAACTGTATTGTGTTTTGCTGGATCCAACCACAATGCCCAAAAACTTGTAGGGCCCAAGCCTTTGCAAAAATCCTTTCCCAGAAACCTAACATCATTTTTGCCGTATCTGCACCTCCAGTATTCTGGGGAGGGCAAAAAGGCATGAGATGTAGGCTGAGCCTGACGTGAGTATCTGAGGAACGAGGAGGGAACCAAAGGAGGGGTGACCTATCCAGAAGCATCCCACCCCACATTGCGAGAGCGGCTGTCCTTGATCACTACCCAAAATGGGAGGGCAAAACTCTTTATCACAGCCTTTCTTCATTCCTTCAGGCTACAGAAAGATTTTTAACTGAAAGGAAAGGAGAATTTAGGACCAAATCCCTTTGTGGTCACTGAAACTGGCTTCTGCTATCGCAGACAAACCCCTTCTCAAGCGCTTTTCATAAAGCAATGAAGCTCCCTTTTAACTCAGACTAGGATTTTTGGCCTTTCATCTCCTGACAGAGATACCACTTTTCTGACCGTTAAAAAACCTGTTCCCATCCCCAGTGTAAATGTGTTCATTTCTCATTAACACCCATTTGTTCTTGTGCCAGTATAGTTCACACGCTTGGATAGCTGGGGGGATTTTGCTCCTGCGTGGCACTGACACCTTTCCTGAAATACTCAGAGACAATCACATCCCCTCTCAACCCTCATTTTGTTACCCTATATCAGCCAAAGTCTTTTAATCTCACACTGTAAACCACCACTAGCATTCCCCTTCCCAGCATCTGTTCCACTTTAAATTCACCATTCTGGGAATTATCGAGAACTACACACAGCATTTCAAAGGATGCTCCTAGCTGAGTTATTAGCAGTGGGGACCTGAGCTCAAGCAAGCCGGACATAAAAGCAGAAGGCTTTCCTGCCAGAGCTGGAAACATTTCCAAGCTCTGGCAGACTGAGAAATCTTTACGCCGTCTGGATACGAGATAGGGGCAGGGAGCCACACATCACCTGTACCCCCAGTTCGGCTGACAGATGTGTCAGACCAGTGAACGGGATACCTGGATGAATATTCTCTCCTGAGTTTGTAACCGGTTCCCTTATCCATGGCAAGCGACACAAGCATGGCTTTGCTGTGTACCTGGAAGAGTACCAGGCAGACCGAGGAGTAAGAGATTTATAGGAAGGCCAGAGCACTGAAACAGTACAAAATTATGTCCCATTAGTACATGCTTTGAGTGTGCCTTGAATACATCAGCGCCAGAACTACAGTGCTTTAAAAACCCATTACACGGGAGACACAGCCATTAATCCTAAACTGCGATCACGTGTATTAGGTAGAAATCTGGGGGTGAGGGGATGGAGACTTTAGCCTCTTCTTTAACTGCAGTGGACATTTGTTCTGGGAGCTTTTAACCTCTTTGAAATCATGTTTGAGATGTAATCGCTGTTGCTGGGGCAATAAACATGATGGCACATGAAGAAAAAACCGCTCTCAAGTGGGGAGCAGGCAAGAGGAGATGAGCCCTTATGAAACAAAGGACTCTCTTGCTCTCCAAGTGTCGTCTCTAGCAAAACAAAATATGAAACAGAGTGACTGAAAACATCTTAGAAAAATTGACTGTGCTTAGCTACATTATATAATAGGGCATCAGCGAGTCTTTATCTAAATTACACAATCTGAGGCATTTCACCCATTCTGTGTCTCTAGGCTTCATAAATGATTTTTTTTTATCTTCCTCCCATTACAACAGCTGAAAATGTGTGCCTAAATCCTCGTGTATGTATTCACCATTATTGACTTGCAAAGACTAGATTGCTCCCCAGTGTTCTTACTTAATCTCCTGTGGTTCAGGGAACACTAAAACACAAAGATTATTGTGCGCTTGATATTACAGATAATATCTTCATCTTTGAGGCTCTTGACTCTCCCGGGGCCCCTCCCTCAGGAAAATTGAACTGCTGCCACCGCTTTGCGACTCAAAACCAAAAAGCACTTTTCTTCTGTGTTCTGACCTTCGCTGTACGCATTGCAAAGGGCTGAAGCGAAGAAATGAAAGATCAGGAATCCTTCTGTGAGTACATGCTCTTAACCTCCACCACTGCTGGAAACAAGTCCTGCTTTAATCCGAGCAGGGACAAACACAAAACCAGCTCTCGTCATCAGACCTTGGGATAACAATTCCTGCAGCTGTGCAGTAATGACATTCTCGGCATGGCAGATCTCTATCTAAAACCCAGCTAATTGGTAGGAAGAGGAATGTCTGCACAAACATTCATGTCTTTCAGACATTCCTGAGCTCTACTGCAGCCCTGCCTTCATGTCATAAGCCCCAAATAAATGTCTCAGTCCTCCTGAGGGGTAGGGCACAACCGTAGGTAAAATATCAGGAACCTGACATGGATCCCAGGACAGCAAGAAAAAAAGGAGATCAGAAGAAAAAAACTTTGATCCAAATATTTGGCATTTGGACTAGATGATCATTGTAGGTCCCTTCCAACTGAAATATTCTATTCTGTTCTGTTCTGTTCTGTTCTATTCTATTCTATATTAGTGTAGGTAGTGAGAACACAGAGCAATACAAGCTAAGAGTGATTTGGAAGTAGCTTGTTCCACTGAAAAAGTTGCTTTTTAAGAGCTCAATCCAGCCAGGGCAACAATCCCCCTGAGCTTCAAAGCCCCATCTTCCAGCTGCAGTGGTGTTTCTTTCCATCCCTTTTGCTGTGGAAACATTGAACAAAAATAGACTTTCCATCCGCTCTTTTGCCTGAACCAAAGCAAAAAAATGGCCAGCTGTGGATTAGAAGAGAAAAAGTGGCTCATGGTGTAACCAAAGGAGAATTTGGTCCATGTGGTGGACTTCTATTTACACATTTCTCATATAATTGGCAGTGATAGCATGCACCAAGCAGAAATGGCAATTCAGAGAGATGTTCAACAGCACCTTCAGTGATCACACCCACTCCAGGCAGGCAGATGAAGAGCCCAGGGAGAGTTCAGCCTGCTTTTCAAGGATGAGAGGTGTCAAGGTGCAAAGGACACTGCAGATACAGGTCCGGGGAAGCAAATAAGTTCCTGCATCCCCTCGGCCACATCACATGTGCATCCAGCTCTGGACACACATGCACAATGTGGCTTTATCCCAACAAAGGAGCATTTGTGTGTTCACTGTTCACCCCCGCACTCATATCTGCTTCCGTCAAAAGGGATTTTGGTGAAAATGAGGCGCATCTAGAATCATAGAATCATAGAATTGTTTAGGTTGGAAAAGACCTTTAAGATCATCAAGTCCAACCATTAACCTAGCACTGCCAAGTCCACCACTAAACCATGTCCCTAAGCGCCTCATCTACAC
>NW_008795405.1:18706337-18708441 GCF_000699145.1 Aptenodytes forsteri
GTCCTACCACTCGTTACTTGGGAGAAGAGACGACACCCACCTCGCTACAACCTCCTTTCAGGTAGTTGTAGAGAGCGATGAGGTCTCCCCTCAGCCTCCTTTTCTCCAGGCTAAACAACCCCAGCTCCCTCAGCCGCTCCTCATAAGGCTTGTGCTCTAGACCCTTCACCAGCTTTGCTGCTCTTCTTTGGACACGCTCCAGCACCTCAACATCCTTCTTGTAGTGAGGGGCCCAAAACTGAACACAGTATTCAAGAATTTCATTTTCTCTCCTTGCCTTGTCTTTGCTGAGCTTTGCTCCTCACTCCTACATGATGGTGAGAGCCTTTATAGCCCAGCAGTTATAATTTATCTTCCATAAGCAATTTTTAGGGCCATGTGTACTGTCCCCCTCATGTCCAGGTCAGAAAGCATGACTGCTAAGTGTCAAGCATTAGGGTAAGGATGTATAAAGCAGTGACACACGGAGGAAGGGGAAGAGCTCCCTCGCTGTCTTTTATCTGTCCCGAGTACGAGGTCACGGTGAGCTGCAGGTCTCCTGCACATAACACAGTGCACCGGCCTCCCTGCTACCCCATGGTCCTATAAACATAGCTGATAAGTGGATTAAAGGATCCACTGGCCGACTGCCCCAGCACACACAGTCACCATGTGGGAGAGGGGCCACAAACCTGACGCTGAAAATGCCCGAAATGGGCTTATGCATGAGGCAGCATGAGGGAAGCCCCATGGGTCCCATCAGGGCCAGGAGCAAGGTGTCCTGCCTGCCTTCCGCGTGGCCAACCCCGCTCATGTACCAGGGCTGCCCCAGGATGAAAAGGGAACAGACAAAGGCAAAGAAGAAAAACGCACTCGAGTAGGAAAGATTTGGATTCCCTGTTCCTCTTCACACACCAAAGTAGCAAAAACTTGCAGAGAAGGGAAGAAGGCTAAAGCAAAAACAACAGCAGCAACAACAGCAAAAGACAATTACTATTTCCTAAATAACAAATAGCTCTTTCAAAATCAGGTTTATACCCTCAGAGAAAGATTCCAGGGGACACATCCATTTTTCCTGCTGTGTAGATTTGTAAAACAAATTATGTACCTAACCGAGTATTGCATAAGATGCCAATTAGAAACATTTATTTTGAGTAAAAGAAAAACTGATGAGCCACGCTGGTTAACTGCCATCCCTGAGAGATGCAGTCTTCTTTCATTTTTCTCCCCTTCCACTAAAAACAGAGGAGTGTTTTACGAGCAAACGGTAAAATCTCAGGTCTCATTTTCCAATTTGAAGTCTCAGAGATGCTCAGCACTGTGTTCTTACCCTGTAACTATCCTCCAGTCTCCTGTAACCACACTCAATGGTCTAAGCTCGGCTCTCACCGGCTTGCAGCAGCCCTTTGCAAAATACTTTATCATGATTTTTACGTCAGCTATCCCCCTCTCCCCCACCCATGATTTTCCCTGCCAGGTTTTCTCTCCGGATGGTGAAGCTGAGTGGCTCTGCCGCCAGAGCCGAGCCCCTAATGCCTATAGGAGACAGCGCTCCTGACCCACGAAGGGAAACAAACTTTTCCACCAAACTCTCCCCACTCGGCTGATAACATGTAGGCTTAACTCCACCGTTTCACTGCTCATCTGTAGAGCTGATGCATTTTGCTAAAGGTAAAGGCATCCCTCCCCTCTCGTCACAGATGCACAAAGTGAAGCGCTTAAATTGCGGAGGCCAGGGCGCAGGGTCCCTAGAGGAGGGCGCAGGGTCCCTGGGGTCTCTGACCGCCTGAGTGGCCTGTCCCCAGCTTTCGTGATTCCCCACTAACCTCCCAGCCCCGGGCCGCGGATTCAAGCCCCCTCCCGGAACAGAGAGGGACCCCTCGCCAGGCTCGGGGTGCACATGCCGGGGCAACGAGCAGCTCGGGCTGTAAGACGCCTCTTGCCGGGGCGGGAGGCAGCGCTTGCCTCCGGGATGCCCACGGGCGACAGGAGGAAGGGGGGATCCCTCCCGGGGGGGTCGGGACCCCTCTGCGGCGAGGGGGACGCAGCACGTTGGCTTCGGGGAGGCTCTGCCCGGACCTCTGCCAGGGCGAGCCCGGGGGAGGCGGCCGGGGCCGGCGTCCGC
>NW_008795405.1:18708770-18722851 GCF_000699145.1 Aptenodytes forsteri
GCCTCGCCGCCCCCCGCCCGCAGGAGGCCGCCGCGGTAAGGCTGAGCCCCGCCGGGGGCGATCGCGGGAGCGGGGTCCTCTCGGTCGGGAGAAGTTGGGCTGAATCCCCCCTCTCCCGGGGTTGCAGCCCGGCTGGGCATCCCCCCCCCGGGGGTCTCCCCCGGTCCCAGCCGGTGAGACGGGGTTGGTATCAAGGGAGGAAAGACCCCCGCCAGCTCCGCAGGCTGCTCGGAGACGTGGCTCGGCGCTGCAGAGAGGTGCTGGCTGAGCGGCAGGGGGGATTGCAGGTGTGACGGTAGGGAGGCGTAGGTGGGACCTGGGCTGGGCTGCAGGTGTGACAGTACAGCGCATCGCTGGGACGTGGTCCCGACTGCCGGTTTGACAGTACATCGGGTAGGTGGGAGTCGGTCCGGATTGCAGATGCAACAGTGCAATGTATAGGTGGGACGATGTCCAGATTGCAAGTGCGACGATGCAACATACAGGTGGGAGTTGGTCCGGATTGCAGTTGTGAAGATACCATGTACGGGCTGGATGTGGTTCGGATCGCAGGTGCAACTACGCAATATATAGGTGCGACATGGTCCTGATTGCAGTTACAACGGACGGTATGACGTGTAGGTGCACCGTGGTCCAGATTGCAGGTGTGACGGTGTGATGTGCAGGCGGGATGTGGTCCTGCTGTGCCTGGGTGTGCCAGTGCATCTACTAGCATATAGTGTACGGCTGCTGTGTCTGCTCCTGGGGCCGGGCCGGTTTTAGGCTTTTATTTTGAAAGATTCTATTATCCAGTGGTTTTCAGACAAGGTCTCCCAAGTCCTGCCCGGGTTTACTCTCATACTTCTCTTCTGCCTCATCCTCCCTTTTGCTCAATAGCTCTGCAATGATGAAGTGGCTTCTTGCAAAATCAGCACCCGGAGCTGAATTCCAGAGCTTGGGGGCAGGGAAGGAGTGCTCAGATACACTGATCTTAGGAGAAATGCCCCAAAACGTTGTTCATAGTCCTCCCTCCCCATACCAGATCAGCACTGTGAATTGTATCTTGTTTTTCTCGGATTCCTAAGACTGGGGAATTTCTCTGAGTAAACCTGCTGGCTGCAAAACACATCAGGCTCCCTGGTAGACTGTGAGGAAACTTCTGGCCTAAGTCAGTTAAAAAGAAAAGTTGGAGTCAGCAGAGTTACAGTAAGGTTGCAATCGTCCTACTGAACTTGCTCAGATTTTGGGCTGTCTGGCCACTAATCTCATTTCTCTTCCATCCACTTCAGCTTGTTTTTCCACTACACGAAGGAGCAGTGGCTGCCAAAATTGTCGGCAGGGGGGGGATTGCAGGAACCTATGAGCAGATGTGATTTTTTTTGTCCTGTTATAAGTTAATAATCCCATTCTAGGCTGTTGTCCAAGAATATTGCTTCAAAAATGCGAGCGTACAAGACCCATTGTGTAAAAGATAATCTAAATGTAGGACAGGAAGGGACCTGGCAGGTCAGCAAATCTAAGCACTGAATGATATTACGCCTTATTGCACACCACTGTAATTCATTTGTTCCTGGTCTCCTGGGAAGGGGAAGTTTCAGAACTTTACTGAACTGATACTATAATATTTTTTCCCAATATATGGCTTTCTCTTACTTTGTACTTGCACTATGATTGCTTAGTTCTCCCAGTCTGATGCTTTTCTCTCTTATCAGTATAGAAATAGGAGTTGCATGCTTTTCTCTTCACTGAGCAATGCCAAACAAGCTAGAACTTGCCATCTGCTTTCACGAAGCAGGCTCCGGCTTCTGCTGATCCCTGGCAGTCCTACACTGGGCTTCTCGCTCTCTGACTTCACCGTGGATGAGCAGAGCTGCAAGGCGCAGAGGTCCATCCGGTGCCTCTCGTGCTTTGACACCTCACCTAGAAATAAATACCTCACCTGGTAGGTATTGCAATTAACCTCCTCCTCGGGCTCCTCCTGTCCTATGATGAGGGTGGGAAATTGGGATTTTCATCCCCAGGTGTCCGTCTGACTTTTGTTTTCTGCTGTCGGATCCGATCTTATTCCAGCCCTTTTGTTAATCCCTGTTTTATCGCATCCCCATGCTGGTGCGGTATTCTCCCAGCTTTCTCCCACTCGCTCTGTTGTGAAGGGAGACGTTAAGTAGGATGAGGTCTCCCTCACTTTTGGTGGTGACCCCTGCCAAACTCAGACTGACCCCTTCTGTGGGACTGGCTGTCCAATCCTTTTAGGTCTGTACCCTATTTATTACAAATTTTCATCTTTCATGGCTTAACTCCTGGTTTCACTGTGGGCTGCGTAGCAAGTGGCTGCATTTCAAATGTGTTGGAAGCTGAATTCTACCCCCTTCTTGTGTGCCAGGTATGCTGGATAGGTTTCCCGGAGCAACTGAGTAGAAAATTGTTCTTATCAAAGCAAACTAAGCTGCATTTTGTCCCCCTTTCCCCTCCATTTACTTCCATGTCTTCAATTATTATTTTTTTTTCTGCAACAATTATTCTGTTGATGAGAGATTTTTAATCCTACCATTGTACCCTGACCAACCATGAGTAGAAGATGGGAGTAATTTGGCAGTGGGTAGCAACACAATGCCACAGATTAGGCAGTGAACAGTAGTTGTAGGGCTGAAACAGTTGGGGGAACTTCAGACAAACTCAGTGCTCATATCTGAGCTCAGATTTAACTCCCAGTTGAATATCTTCACTCTTAATATTTGCAATAAGGTCTATCAAAAATGATTCAGAGGAAATACTACCCACTGAATCAACAAAGTCAACTCATAGGATCACACAGTGGCACTGAACAAATCCAGCTCTTCTCGGTGCAAAATACTGCAGTTGGTAGGTGCAGACAAACATATGACAAGGAGTTATCCCTGTTCCATTCATTAACATTGTACATGGCTTTTTATCTAACTAGGTGAAAAATAGCTACATATTTTGCAGAAGGTAGATACAGCCCTGCAGCGTGATACTCCTGGTGTTCAGTGCAGGAGGGAGGCTCAAGAATGACTATGTGCTTCTGACGTAATATATTATAATCCCTTTGGTATTATCCGCCAAACTCAAGTTTATTCCAGTGTTTCTCAGCATTGCATGTGCAGCAGTTTATCATAAAGTGCTTGTGAGCGTTGTGCTGCAGAGGCTGCCTTCATCTCCCAGTGGATAGAAAAAGCACTTGGCACTCTCAGTGGCAAACAATCTGTATTTTAATTACACAGAGAGCTCTTGGGTCCCGTGCTGTCGACCGAGATGCTAAGACCAAATTGGGAGAAGGAAAAAAAGTTATGTCAAATTTTGAGCCTCGGCTTTCTCCTAACGGAGGGCGGCATCGTGCTGGTAGGTCTGGTGTAGGGTTGTCATGGCATTCCAGTTGTTCCAGTTCTTCAGGCATGCTGTACGAACTGGAACGAAGTGCCATACAGGAATGCTTCAAAAAAGGGTTCATGACATTTGTGCGACTTCTCAGTGCCACTCAGGATCCTCATCAAGGCCAAGTATCGTCTGGTTCCTTTTTCCTAGGAAAAAATAACTAGTGAGCAATGGCCAAGCCTTATGATTGCTACCAGATGTTGTCAGTGGTAGACGAGGAGCCGATTTTATGGAACTGAATGTGCAAACAAATAGGAAGAGGGTGTGTGGAGCTCGTGAACCCCTGAGTCATAGCCTGGCATCTGCAAGAGTGGCTGCAGTTAAAAGTAAGTGGTTGTACAATGTGGCAGGTGAACATTTGTTGCCGTTTTGTCAGCCTAGCCTTTCACATCTGCTGAAAGCATCAGGAGAGGGTCTAACAGCGTGATAGTTTTTCTATTTGATGTAATGAACAGGTATTGTTCACAGATTCAGTTGTTTCTACTAGTTTGATACCTGAGCTGACATTTCAAACTGCTGGGAATGTTGAAAACACAGATCAATGAAAATCTTAAGCAAGCAATAGCGTTTGCAAAAAGCTCTGTAGCATTTAATGGTGTACTTTGAGGTGCTCTGGGAAACCTACTGAGCTGATACAGGAGGTTGGGCAAAGGCAGAAGGAGGACTGAGAGCCAGTGGATGAAGTCCTCATCCCAGCATTAGAGTCACTCAGCCAATTCCAAAATGGTTTAGTATCCTAAAAGGAACAGCTCACTTCAGAAGGGACATTGCTCCAGCACTATGTCCAATAAAAAAAGTAAAGGCAAATGAAGAACTGCCGAATTTTGTAGTTGGTACTACACCAACTACTTGTTGGTGCCAAGTGTTCAACTTGGCATGGTTATAGTAGGTGTCACCAGGTGGTGCTATTTTGCATTGTCTTCCCATTTGTTTTTCTTACCATGACCATTATTTTGCCTCGGCTGAGGTGTATATGGTATTAATTTGGGGGAATGTTTAAGGGCAGAGGAGGAATTTGCTCTTTGCATTGCTGCTCCATTAGAGTCTGTTGTGCAGGTGTCCTCGTGCTGCTCCCTTGTGTCAGCCCTCGGTGCTAGGAGGACTTTCCCAAAAGGGACATGAGAGAAACTCCAGTTGATATGTTGCATAGCTGCTCAGAGAGTACCCACAGATTCAATAACACTGATTTCTCCCCAGATCAAACTTGCAAAGCCTTCTGTTGCCTCTGCTGCTCCCAAGCTGATGGTTAATGCCGAAGCAGGATACCACTAATGGCAGCAGGCCACCTCGGGACTGTGTTTGTCCCCACATTTCCAGCTGGGAGAGCTGAGTCACGTTTTAACGAGCAAGGACAGCGGAGGAATTTGGAGATCACTCCAGGAAAGTGTGGGAAAGGAGGCATGCTGCACCCATAAAACCTCTAAATTTAGTTCTAGTTTAAAATGGAAAATGTTGGTGATTTTGCCCTTGTGGAGGTCAGATGAATTTGGAGACCCGCAGGTCTGCTCAGCTCCCGTCTGCTCTGCAGCGAGCCTCTCCATGGGGAGTCGGGGCTGCCTGGTCCCCCTTACCCCCCGGCAGGGCTGGTGCCGCGCAGGGGATGTGCCAGCCCCGTCCCCGTCCCAGGGGCTGCACGGCGAGCTTGGCCCTTGCTGGTGACACAGCCCCTCTCCAACCTGCCCTGGCAGGTGGAGGGGATGAAGGGAGGGAAGCGGCAGCAGCCCCAGGCTGCAGCAAAGCCCCTTTCCTCTCTCCGAGTCGATGAATGAGGATGGCATCATTTCTATTTATTTATTTATAACTTTGGTGAGCGGCTCTGTTTGTGTCAGTGTAGCTAGCAAATAACTTTGTTACCCTCCGCTCTATCAGTTCAATTGCATTATTTTTAATAAGGCAGCTATCTCCGTGCTGCTGCTGTTGTGCTGATTTCCCCTATCTGGAAACTGTCTACTTCTCCTCTGTTCTGCTTTTCTGTTAAGTCATTGCACGGTGTTCACTGAAAGCAGCGAGCTAAGCGTTAGTGTTATTTTCTGACAGAGGCCCCAGGTGGAAACAGAAGTTCCCCTAGTACAAGGGAGCAGCTTTTTGTGAGCGATGGTTTTCTTCCCACAGCCCACCAAGAAACCAAGCCGTGGCAAATCAGCTCTTTCCACCGCCTGGCCCAGATCAAAGTACTTCACCTAAGTAAAAGATGGTCCCTGCTGCCAAGGAGTTTACTCCGAGGAGCGGGTGCAACCCCTGTGCGGGTGAAGGGACTGGCTATGGGACCCAGGGGGACTGCGGGAGGAGAGGCGAAGCCGCACAGCCCACCCCGTAACATTAGTCTTGCACTGGCCCGCCTCTTCCAGCCACGCTGCAGCGCTGCTGCCCAACGCCGAGCTCATTCCCTCTGGTGCAGTGGGTCCCTCAGGTGCATGGGGTGGGACCGGGGGGTTCTGGGGTCCGGCTTTGGGGTTTTGCCCCCTTTGCTGCCCACAGCTGTGGACCCTGGGCAGCTGCCTCCGCTGCGTTGGTTGTGTGAGTAAGCCTCCCTCCCGCCCCAGAAACAGCCACAATCTCCTCCTTTGTGCGTTTCTAGCTCAGGAAAGGCTGATTCATTCTCTGAAGCAGATTAATTACTTCTGCTATTTTTAAAAAAAAAAAAAGAAATCCTTTAGAGTTGGTCGGCTTAACTTTCAGCTGTGTGTACAATGCAGTAAAGCAAATGTGCTCTGAGCCGGAGCAAAAAAGTTTGCATGGAAAAAGAAAACATGGGTTGTGATGTTTACCTGGCAGTTCAGCGGTGGGCTCTGCAGTTTGGGAAGTGTTTGTGAACGTGTCTTGTTCTTGACTTATATGACAAGTGGTGTAAATTTGAGCCCGCCATGAAGGTGAACTGCGGAACAAATATTTTTATTCCCTTACACGTTTTATAACTTGTTTCCCTTCTGGTTTACATCATGCTGATGTGGTACCCGGCTCCCCGAGTAGCTTGCATCTGAAGCCTGGCTGAGCTGCTCCATTTCTTCCGCTGAAGGCTGCTTTCCAGCCTGCTTGGCTCTGATCGCTTGTTTATGCGCTGATGGGCTGTAGTTCCACATTTCAGAACAAGCTGTCCAATATTCATGAGTTATTTTGTATTTACCCAGTCCTGAGGCTTCTTTTATAAGCCTAGGGATAAATTCTGGGTTTTGTTATTTCCATTACTGGAAATGCCCTGAACCTACATAACCATTACCAAGCCCTAAATATGGCCTCTATTTGTCTAGAAGAAAGGTAAGGGAAAGGACTATCACAAAGCTAAATTGATTTACAAGCCTGCAATTCCCAAACCCCTGTTCTGATAACACTTGTAAGCAAGTGTTGGAACAAGCCATATGTGTAGAGATGAATCACTTATAAAATGATATCCTAATATTAGTTGTATATTTATTTATCAGATAAATATAGTGATTTTTCTCTTGAAGATCAATGACAGCCACATGCTCGGCTGGCATAAAGCACTGCAGCTCTTTGGACTATGCAAACCTGAGGATATGACTAAACAACTGATTTCTTTGCACAGAAAAAAACACTATCAACTACCTGTTTCTAAAGTGATTTAAAATATTACATAGGAAAAACTAAAAGAGATCAAAGTGTTGGTATAAGATACCTTGCATGTAAGTTAGGCCTATGTATAGTAAGGTCATTTTGCCCCAGCATGATAATATCTCATCATAAACCTCCAGCTGATTGGGCCATATTAAAATCCTTTCACATTAATTCTAAGACTGGGGGTTAGAACTGGAAAGAGATTTTTTAGACTGACAGCTTTAGGTCCTCTCGAAACAGCTGGACCAAGTACTGTAGCAAAGTGAAGGGTTAAGCCAGCCAATGTTCTAGGATTACTGGATTATAAAATAGGGACTTGAAACTTTTTCACCCAGCAGTAGAGAAAATAGTCTGAAAGCATCTTTGGAGTGGATTAGTTTTGAAATCATGCTAAGCCACTCTTCTGCTCTGTGCAAGAATTTATTTTAAACGGCTCAAATGCTTAACTTTTTTAATTAGCAGCTGAGCATGTTCCCTGGTTACTCTTAATAACGTTCATATTCAGACAAGCTCGCAGGAAAGTACCTGGCAGTATCTGGGCCTGTTCTCCTTAACGTGTGCAATATGCACTTTGCCTGTGCCGTTAGGAATCCAGGCTATGCTCAGCCTTATCTGAACAAAAACATTCAGGATGTTTGCTCTTGGGCTGTTCACCAGGTGAGATACCAGCCACCATGATTCATCAGCGGTTGAATGGAAAAGCTGATCTCGATGGGAAGAAGTCGCGTTTGCAGCATGGAAAAAGCTGCTTCCTTGTGCACCGTTCTGGTGTCTCCATAGCTTTTTTCAGCAGGGACGTCTGTAAATGCTGATATGGATCCAAGCAGCTCTTTGGCTTAGTGGTGCCTACAACCCTTTCACCTGCGGACCTCCTGTGTCACACCGTTTTTCAGGGAAGAGCTATTCCCTGCCCGAAGATCTTCATCCTTGTGCAAGTGAGGAGGGTTTGTGCCTGTGCAGGAGGCGTATGGCTAAAACCAGCACAGGACCTGCCTGCCACTCTCCCTCTGGGGCAGGGCTCAAAAGGTCTTTTTTCTGTAATTACATCTTCTCACTACTGCAGCACCAGTATGTGTGCAAGGGAGCAGAGTTCAGCCGCCTGGGCAGCCTTCATCCTGGCAATTCCTAAGCGGTTCCCCTGCAACCTTAGCGTGGGTGTAATATACATACGCAGGATAAATAAACTGAATAAACATCAGGCTCTTTACTCAGCCTGTGCTTGGGAGCACATACATCCTTTAGAAACCCGTGCATGGGTCTGTGCCCTTTGCTCTGGGTAGAACTGCTGGTGCCGTTTGGGTTTTTGACAGAAAATTTTGTCGTTGCCCGTCCAAAGCAAGCTGCGAGTTCCCCACGGTTAATGGAGTAGTCTCCCTGGCTGGAAGCACCCTCCCCAAAACAGGATGTTTTTTGTTACAGAAACTGCCTACCAAAAGAGCTGCAGAGCGAATGTTTTGGATGTTTAAAGCAGATCGACCCCATTAAATACAAAGTTCCCAGAAATATGTGTGTGCTGGCAGTAGCAGAGTCCTTTATTTTCATTATCTGAAGTATCCATCAGATAAAGACTACTTCAGAAGGCTTTTTTTTTTTTTTCTCCTTATAGCATCATCTAAAGTGAATGTATCCAGCAGAAAAGCAGTCAGAGAGTTGGTCTGTGACAAGAGGGCTGGAGGGGTGTCAGTCTCCAAGGAGAGCAGAGAAATTCAGTAAGCAGAAGAGCGAGCAGTCAGCTATGCAGCTCCCATCTTGCTCCCGTGACTTCCTGAGGATGCTCAGATGCCTCTGCTCCCCAAGGAGGGAGCAAACCGGCTGCTTTCACTGTGTTCTCCCAGCGCCTGGGAAGGTCATCGCTGGCGCACCCCATCTGCTCCCCAGCAGCTCCTCTGGCATTTCCTGACGTCCCCGTGGCACAGGATCATGCTGCAAAGGCCAGACATCTTCCCTTCCTTGTGGGCAGGGGGAGGATTGGGCTTTCCCCCTAAATTTGTGTGTCTTCATCTAGCCAAACCCCCTTTCAGTGCCCTTTCACCACTTTCTTTGACACTGGTCCTTCTGATTGCTTAATGCAGAGTTCAGTTCTCAGATTAACGACGGAGTGTTGTTGAATTATCCAGATTCCTTCCCGGTATCTTAATTTTTCCCCTATAAAGACATGGTTGTCTTCACTGGCTCCATAGGAGCCGCGGTACCCAACAAGCTGGTCACAGAGATGCGGAAGCGAATATTATACCTGTAATTCTTGAATCCTGGCTGTGCTGATGTTTAGTAATTTAGTAGCGGATGATACTAGGCATTTCAGGCAGGATCACCTAAAAAGAGCCATCGCAGCAGACCTCTGGCTGGCATCTCTTCCTGCCAGCCAGAAATGAGCTGGGTGTCTCCTTTCCAAAATCCTTGACACAACTTAAAAGAAAAGCCACTGGGATGGGAGCTGATTTGTCACATAAATGTAGAGTAGCGAGAAGACACTGATTGCTGTAATTAGGAATAATCTAATTCCTAAGGGCAAATGGGGTGTATTTATTTCTATTTAATTAGATTCCTGCATTTCGTGGACCCACCGTGTGGGCAGGGGAGCCACTGCGCTGTGATCCAGAGGCAGTGGAGCAATGCTGGAGCTGTAGAGGGTCTCGGCTCTTCTTTACATAACATGGGACTAAACTTTCAGTTCTTGATTTAATCTGTCTGATTTTGATATAATACTGTTCAGAGGACCACCAAATCATCTGCTAGAAAATTGGGGTAAAATTGGGCTGATTTGCTGGGGGAAAACCATTAGCCCTCTCTGAGCAACCTGAAAGCAAAGTTGCTGGGACAGAAGCTCTGACATAAAGGGATGTATCCGTAAAAGGATTTACACCCTTAACATCCTACATCCTTGTGGTTTTGGGGGCAAGTCTTTGCTCCCCAGCACAGCACTCAGCTCTCCTGGGAGATAAGTCTTCGGACTCCCCACTGGCACCCCTCTCCAAGCACATCAGCATGGGGCTGCCGCTGCTTCCTCCAGAGGAGGCCAGGGGTGCCGAGGAAACCCTCTCTCCCCAGGCGGTGCCCGAAAAGCATTCAGTAAGAAACACAACCCCATGCGTGGACTCTTTCTGGTCGTGCCATGAAAAGCAAACGCCTTTGCTAGGGCCAAGTTACGGACAGTCGGGTCGATGGACCTCAGCTGGGGGCGGAGCTTGGCAGGGTGCAGAAGCACCCATCCGTCCGCAAGCTGCTCCCACACAGGCTGGCGTTAGAGCGTGGCGAGGGCGCGGGCAGCTGCCTGCAGCAGCCAGGCAGGGCTGCAAACACCTGGAAGCAGCACAAGTGATGCACGAGCTGGGAGCAGGAGCTGGGATCCAAACCCCCTCATTTTTCTCAGCTACTGCCCATTGCTGCTGCTGTTAATCTGCCATGGGACCCGCAGAGCAGCCCTGGAACTGTTTTTTCTGCTTTTTAGCCTGATTTCTTTGCTTCTGCTTATTTTTTATGTGGGAGACGACATAGCCTTTCTAAGAACACAAACATTTCTGGCATATCTCACAGGTCCAGGCTTCAGATGAAACATGATGGGAGCTGATAGCCCTTTAAGTTTCTTCCGTGGTTGCGAGGACAGGAATTTGCAACATCAACAATCCTTCCTTTGCAGGAATTTTTTTTCTCTTAACTTTTTATTTTTTTACCCAAAACCTGCTGTGAGCCCCATCCTGCTCCCAAGAACCAGATTAGTGACTAATCTTTTCAGGACTTGAGGATTACACATCAGCACTGCACGTAACGTAAAGTGAAATTCATTCACTGATGTAAAACCCATCATGAATTAATGTTTGTCTTGGATTGTATAAATACGCCCTCAGAGTGCTTCCTACAGCAGGATGGGGAGCTGTGCAGAGTCATTTCCCTGGACGTTGAATTGTTATGGTGAAACTGCCTTAATTAGAAAGCACGCGGGCAAGTTCGTCTCTTAAAGGCTAGCTGAATTTGGACCGAAGGGCAGAGAGATCAGTGTATTTCTAATATTGGTGGGGCTGTGCTCGCATACACAAGGGTTGAGTTTCCCCACTAAGGCAGGAAAACTCTTGCTGTGGGCTCCAACTTTTGATCTAGGGGGTTCAATTCAGGGTAGAGGCCTCACGGAGAAAGAAAAAAAACAGTATTTGAAGTCTAACTGCTACCCTGAGCCAGGCAGGAGGTCTCTGCTCAAATGGGCCATGTTGAAATAATCACAATTTAATAATAACTGGCTTTCGGTTAACACCTCCTGAGGGGCTGAATGGGTGCATTTTACAGCTGTGGCTCACAAACTAGTTTCCACATGAAATCTCGACCAGGAAGGCGCAGAGATGTTTTCTGTTAAAAAGAGCTTTTAAAGTCCTCAGAGCCTGCTCAGCCCATAAAAGCCAGGCTGGACCAAAGCTCAGCGGGACCGTAGGGGTGCCTTGGTGAGAGCAGGATTCCCGTCATCAAGCCCCTGCCCAGGGGGTTGCTGCCTGAGCCTCCGACCTTTGCTGTGCCGCCCCTCTCCTAGCTGTCAAGCAGCCTTGGGTCAGACATCCTCCTTATTTTAAGCTGTCCTGGCTCTCCCAGTGTTTCAAAGACCTCTGAGATCTTGCAGTGTTTAAAGCCCCAGTGCCACAAAGCCAGAAAACCCTGCACGGCTGATGCAAGGTGCAAGGGGCTGTCCCCACCGCCTGCCACCCCCACGCTCTCCATCCCATCCACCCCGGCCAGCCTTCTTCCTCTTTTTTTTCTTTCCTTTTTTTTTTTCTTTCCTTTTTTTTTTTCTTTCCTTTTTTTTTTTCTTTCCTTTTTTTTTTTCTTTCCTTTTTTTTTTTCTTTCCTTTTTTTTTTTCTTTCCTTTTTTTTTTTCTTTCCTTTTTTTTTTTCTTTCCTTTTTTTTTTTCTTTCCTTTTTTTTTTTCTTTCCTTTTTTTTTTTCTTTCCTTTTTTTTTTTCTTTCCTTTTTTTTTTTCTTTCCTTTTTTTTTTTCTTTCCTTTTTTTTTTTCTTTCCTTTTTTTTTTTCTTTCCTTTTTTTTTTCCTTTCCTTTGCCAGATCATTTCCCTGCTTTGATCACTTCCCTGCTCTGAGTCACCCCATGCCAGGACTGCTTTCTCGTGCTGGCAGATGGATGTGCGATGCGGTACAAGCCTCCCTCCTTCCCAGCCCATGGGGAACTGTTGCCCTCCCAGTGACCAGTGTGGAGTGAATGAGGGGGGTGACAAATGACATGCAAATGCCCTTCCTGGAGGCTACAGAAAAGTCCCTTGCTTGCACCTTTCCGAAGACTGGTATTTACATACTATTAGACGCTGACATCCTGTTGAACTTTCTTAGAGCGTGCAATTTGCAGACACGCTCATTCAGGGATTTAGACTTTATTGACTGAAGGTTGCTTGGCAGAGAAGGAGAAAATGAGCTGGCTGGGGAGCCAGTCGAGAAGGATCCTTCGTGCGAGAGAGATGAGAATAATTTGGCTTCAGCTCTGAGGTAGGAATTCTTTCCTCTGTCCGTTTTCTCTGTCCTCGTGGCATCCTGCAGAGGTGTTTAAAAACAAACAAAAAAGCAATAAAAGGTTTTTGGCTGTCATAATATCTGTTTGTGTGACAGCTTCCCATTGAGCGGGAACCGGGAGAGTCTTAGAAAGTTACCACAGCACTGTCCATGTTGCTGGGTAACAGTTTCTGCTTCTCATGTGACCCCAAAATCATAATAATAAATTGCATCCCAAAATGCCAAATGATGCTGGAATAGCTGCTGCAGGGTGGATGCCGGAGCATGCGGGCGCTGGAGCAGGGAGCGGGGAGGCCTCTGGACCCGCCTTACACCCCGTCAGGATTTTCATGGGATCCGGACCTGAGTCCCGTTCCTTTCCGGCTGGGGTCAGGACGCCTCGCTGGCTCCTGTGGTCGGCTAATGACAGCGGGGAGGAAGCCCCGGCAAGACTGGGGTGAAGCTTTTGCAGCCCCATTTGCTGCAGCGCGGCTGGGAGCCGGCACCCTCTGCATGGGGTGAGTGCTGGCTGCCACCTGGCATCCCTCCAACCTGAAATCCGCCGTGCCTCCGAAGATTGTGGTAGCATGCGAGGATGCCGCAGGGCTCGTATCCACCATGGAAAGCTTTTTAAATTGGTTCGGCTGGCTTGGCATTCAAACAGGTAGGGAAGGCTGGCGCCTTGCTTCTGGCCAGGTCTCCCCGATGGCAGCGGCCGTTCCTGCAGCAAAGGCCTGACGGCTGCAGCAGCCTGATTTAAACCTGGCTTACCAGGCTAAATTGGTTATTGAGCATCTCAGACAGAGTTACTGTTGTAACAAAGAGTGTTTTTAAACCCATTTAAAGGTAAGCTAGTGCAACCTTTAAATATAAATAAGGCTTTAGACCGTAGCCACTGAAGATCCTAACATAAACATCCCTGAGCATCTCACTTGAGCTTGATTTGTATCAGCCTGATGATTTATTTACTTGTTTATTTACTGGTGAGGAAGAAGGCACCGGTGATTATTTTTACCAGTGTAGTTAATCCTGGTGTAACCCCACCACTACCAATACATATTGAATGGACACACTTACCACTTGTGCAAGACGTCACATGATACCATAGCTTATATTTGCCCAGGAGAGAGAAGCTGTGCTGGCACACGGCACCCTAATAGTGGTGGGCGGGACTGAATCAGGACAATGTGTTTTTCCTTTCTTTGTAAAAGAATAAGCTATACTGGCAAAATGCATATACATTTATACCGGTATGGCCATGGTCCTTTTTGTCTATACGCTGAAGTCCTTTTCTGGGAGTTTGCTGCCAGAAGAAGCCGTTGCCAGCTCCGTGCCACCACCAGCCAGCACGTGGATGGCACAGCTCCTGCCCACCGGCCACGGCGGGCTGCGTGTCCGTGCTCCCTCGTTTGCTAAGGACAAAATGCTCCCTGTAACGATGCAGCACCTCTGAGGACACAGCCGACCCAGGCTGCTTTGTGAGAGCTCCTATTCGCCTCACACGTGGGCTGTGCCGAAGCAAAGCATAGTGTGCTGGAGACTTCATGAACTTAGAATCATAGAATCATAGAATCATTGAGGTTGGAAGAGACCTCTAAGATCATCGAGTCCAACCGTCAACCCAACACCACCATGCCCACTAAACCATGTCCCTAAG
>NW_008795405.1:18723877-18727062 GCF_000699145.1 Aptenodytes forsteri
CCAACTGGATTTGACTCCATTCACCACAACTCTCTGGGCCCGGCCGTCCAGCCAGTTTTTGACCCAGCGCAGAGTCCACCTGTCTAAGCCGTGAGCTGCCAGCTTCTCTAGGAGAATGCTGTGGGAGACGGTGTCAAAGGCCTTGTTCAGTAACGCAGAGCAAGATTGGGCACTCATTCAAAGACCTTTTAATTTTTTAAGCATAAATCACTCATTCTTGCCTCTGATACAGCTGAGGATCAAGAATACCTAGATTTGAAGGTGACTGAGGCTACTGACCATGGCAGAAAAAGGACGGAGCAGCGGTTGGTTTGCATGCTGAGGCAAGGTCTGTTGGGCAAACCATGCCTTTTGTTTGCATGCCCCAATTTCCCACTATACCCTTACCGTCAACTCCCCTGGGAGACTATGAATGCTGCCGGTTCCTACCGACGCTAATGGCCCCACACTAAGGGGTCGGGTTTGTTTCTAAAACGGAGAGTTGTGGTCCCCCCCTACTTCTTTCGGTGCGTGGGAGGATGATTTCATTAGCCTGTACGTACACGGATGATTTCATTAGCCTGTATGTACGTGAGCTGTTCAGACACTGCACGGGAAAACACAATAGTACAAATGAAAGCAAGAGGAGAGGAGGAGCAAACCCATCACACTTCTTGAAACGGTTTTGGAAAGCACAAAGCCAGGGTGTTGTTTCTTTTTAGTGACTGAGTAGTCTGACATGTTGCAAAATACAAAGGCTCGGGCATATTCCCAGCAGCAGAGTGAAAACTGGAACTACCCAGAAGCAAAACCTATCATGAGCAGTCAGCCAGGCAGAATGGGCTCCTGAGTGCCAGGAACAGGCATGGAAGGGAGGAGGGGCTGAGCAGCAAAAAAAGAGCTTTTCTTAGGGGGCAGCGGTGTGCCCCAGAAGCCTTGCGGAGGGAGGCGGAGGACTGCGAGGGCAGCACATGGGATCAGTCTTCAAAGGGCAGCAAGGAGCTGCTGTTCCCCCTCACGACCCCCCATCCTGCAGCATGGGCAGCGGGTCTGCTCCCAAAGAATCAGAATGGTTTTGGCCTGTAATTTTTCTCCCTTTTGTTTTCACTTAGTTATACTTAGCTGCTCTTAGAAATCTCTTTTTACATGTCCTCCCAGGTCCTTGCTGCGATCCATGTCATCCTGGAGGCATGTAATAATTTAGACTGAAAGCTGTGCTGTGCAGCTCTGTTCTCCACAGCTTCACAGGATGGAGAAAGTATTGACGTACCCTGATTTATCTCCCACAGATGTCATCTCCCTAGGAGCTGACTTGAAGGACAGAGGGGCACAGAAAACTGAATCTGGGAAGCACCTGATTCAAAAACAAAGGAGGAGGAAATTTTATGAACTGGGTTGGATGGATGCAGGGAACATCACAGCTTTGCAAACCCAATGATCCAAAAAGTTAGCACCATGAACCGCAGTGTTGCTGTGGCCAGGTGCAAGAGGACGAGCCTTTATGATGCCTTTATGTTTCCCAAGGGAGTCTCTTCAAATTAAGAGTATTTGTACATTGATGCTTCTTTAGTTGTCATTCCCCATCAGGCCTAACCAGCCTCTGAGGGTGAGAAGCAAGATGAGGAGGGGGGTGCGTTTATCACGGTGAATGTTGTGGGCTGTGGGTGTCCCCACAGCAGGAAGCACAGATGCACCGTCAGGATGTGCCCTAGGGAGCAGCACTTAGTACCGAAGCCGAGCGCGTACCTGGGGAGGGCAGACCACGGGTGCTGCAAGCACGGTCGGACACAGAGGCTGGGGACATTGCTTCCACCATCACATCCTCCTCTATGGCCTGGACAGCAAAAAGCAAAGCTCCCCATGCCCTTCTGCTGGCAGGAGGCAAGATGTATTCAGCCTTTTAACTCTAGCACCTTGTCTCTTTTTGTCAGGGGGCTTTCCTTTCCTCAGCCAGCATAGTCTAAATGGCCTCTGTGAGACAGCCAGATAGATGCGTTCCATTTTAATCCTGTATCTGTCTCACTCTGCTGAGATCATTCACCTGCTAATAAGCTCCTGTGGTCAGAGATAAAAGGCGAAACTACCAGCCCTTTAAGGATGAATCTGAGTGACTTTGCAACACTGTGCTTCATGGAAAATATGGAAAGATGTTGCATTCATTATATATCGCTCATATCCATGTTTGTAAACAGATTTATCACACCATCTGCAGAATCGTACTGCGGTTTCCTCCATATTTATTTCCTTTGCATTTATATAGTACAGCTCCCATTTATTTTGTTCCCTTTTTGCAATTAGATACATTAGCCGTCTTTTTTTCTTCCCTACAAGAATAGTGCACTCTCTGTGGGAAAGAATATTTAATCAATCCAATTTGTTCAGCTTAGTGCATAAAAACACAAGCTGGTACTGTTTGGACAGGTACCTGCCTGGGTTTGTTTCTCATCTCTTCACATCTGTGCGGAGCAGGTGGGGAGGAAAGGATAATTCAGAACAAATCCACCGGTAAACAGGATGCTCTGTCGGTATTTCCTGTCTCCTGTTGCACTGGTTGAGCTTAATTTTCAGAAATCAGCTAAGCCTGAGGTCAATAATGCTATTACAATCTCTCTGACTTTCTGTATCTGATACGATATATAATGAAGTATTTGTACAACTAGGAGCAAAAAGCCAGCCTGCTTTGTTATCATCTCGTTCAATAAGAAACATTGAGTCATATGCAAATAAAAGAAGTGATTTGCTGAGTATAAAAAGAAGGCATGCTGAGAGAGAAGGAGCTTGCGGTCGGCAGCTACTTCTGCAGCCTCTCGCCTGAACGGCACGAGCCCCAGCACAGCTCCAGGCAGGGCAGAGCCCGGGCATGAGCCGGGAGGACCGACCTCCTCCAGGCTTTCTCACCCGGCGGGACCACGAGGCTCTTTTGTGCACACACGGGGCTCAAAACCAGATTCTCTGCTTGGTGCATGTCGTGGTTTAACCTCAGTCGGCAACTGAGCACCACGCAGCCGCTTGCTCACTCCCCCCGCCCCCCCGGTGGGATGGGGGAGAGAATTGGAAGAGCACAGGTGAGAAAAACTCGTGGGTTGAGACAAAAACAGTTTAATAATTGAAATAAAATAATAATAATAATGTAATAATAATAATAATACACAAAACAAGTGATGCACAGTGCAATTGCTCACCACCCACCGACCGATGCCCAGCCA
>NW_008795405.1:18727422-18736024 GCF_000699145.1 Aptenodytes forsteri
CGTCCCATGGTATGGAATGTCCCTTTGGCCAGTTGGGGTCAGCTGTCCTGGCTGTGCCCCCTCCCAGCTTCTTGTGCACCTCCAGCCTTCTCAGTCGGTAGAGCGTGGGGAGCTGAAAAGTCCTTGGCTAGTGTAAGCATTACCTAGCAACGACTAAAACATCGGTGTGTTATCAACATTGTTCTCATCCTAAATCCAAAACACAGCACTGTACCAGCTACTAGGAAAGAAATTAACTCTATCCCTGCCGAAACCAGGACAGTGCACACTTTCACTTTGGGGAGGGGAAAGAGTGTGGGTTACAGCAGAGCCGAGAGGAGGGATGAGTCCCACCCAGTGAGCCAGGGCTTGGCCCTGCTGCCAGCCCTTGGGTTTGTGCCGATCCCCTGTGCAGAAGTAAAAAATCCAGGACAGTGGATTCCTCCTCCCAGGCAGGAGGCTGAAGGATCTTGGGTCTTTGGGGAAGCCACCAAAGAACGGAGCTGGGCAGGATGAGCTGTGCTCCACCCTGGTTGGATGGTCCTCAGCACTGCCCTGTGCTGAAGGTCTTCACCCGCAGGCACTGGAAGAGGACTGCTGGGCTCCATGCACAGCACAGGGCAGGATTTGACCGCAGCTCCTTAGGAGCACCTCTCCAGCCCGTGACTATAAATTCACTGCAGTGAGAGGTGTGGGACGCTGCCCCAGCACCAGGGCTATGACCCTGGGGCAGGACACTTTTGCTTCTCTCCCTCCGGGGAGGGAGGATTTCTCTTCTCCTGTGCATTGAGCCTAATCCAAATTCCTGGGCTTGGGTGCAGAGGAGCGACTGGGGGTGACTAACTCCAACAAGAATTTTACCAGGAGTGAGTAAGGGCTCTGGGCTGCAGGCAGTGGTGACAATCTTAGAAACTCAAGCCTGTACTTTGGCAGGAGGGTTTGTTGTTTGGGTTTTGTGGTTTTTTTATATGGCCCCTTTTATTGCTTTTCAGCTGTACAGTGTGTTCTCAGATGGTAAATTCGCAACTTCACGTTTTTCATCATTTTTTCAGATAACAGAACAGCGAATAACTGGGTGCTTGGCCAGTTCTTTCCCCACTGAAGGAAAGGGAAACTCTGCAACAGGGTTTCACCAGAGCTCTCTAAAAGGATTTTCTGTGACCATGTCCGGCTAACTCCACCACCCCCTGACCCTTACTCAGCACAGCCTTTGATGCTGTGAGCTGTGAGCTGAACGCCCCTGCCAGAGAGTCCCACCATCACCTTGCCCCAGGGGAACTGTCTGAGCTCTCTTGAATATCCTATCCCACCGCACCTTTCATCTTTCCAAGAGGCATGTTTAGGCCTGTAATATCATGCCCTAAATGCCTACCACAAATTAGTGAGCAAACTTTTTGGCTGTATATTTGCCAAAGGGTGATTGCCAAAATGAGACTTTCGGGTAAACCAGAAGCCATGCGGCTCTGCTGCAGCGAAGCAGCCGGGACCTTTCTCAACAGTGCAGTCCCCAGAAAAAATCAGAAGGCAGGCTTTAACTGTCGTAAATGGTCTGTCCTTTATCTTTGCTTTCTGGGAAAAATTTCAGAGACTCTCAATTTAGGTTTTTCAAGCCTTTTCCCTACGCGCTGCAGGGCTAGAAGCCCTTGTGCTGGAGCTGGTAAGGGAAAGCAAGACTCTCCTATAATCCCGTAAGTCCCCCAAGTGCTGGGTTTTGGGGGCCAACTGGCCCCCAGGTTATTTTGAGCTCGATGCGGGCTCACCAGCTCAGGGAAGCAGAGGTCCCGGTGGCACAGCAGGGAAGGGAGGTAGCGTTAGCAGCTGGCTTTGGGTCCAGCAGCCAGCCCCAGGTTTGTCCCCCTTCCGTGGGACAACTGCCCTCTCTGGGGGCAATTCAGCTTTAAAATGATTGCATTCAGCTTTGAAAAGGACTTGCGTTGTATAACTTAATCACTACGGGTCTGAAAAATAAGGATCCTGCCTAAAAACGTAAAATTTGGCACCAAGGGTTAATTAGACTTGGCTTTGCTATTTCTCTGTGCTGAATCAGGACCTCACCCTCCTTGCTGCTAACAGCATGGCTGAGACAGGCCATGTGCTCCAGGGAGATGGGCCTTGAAGAGATGCTCCCCATCTCCAAAAAGACGCACTGCTGTTTTCATAGCCTTCCGCTGCTGTCCCTCCACTTGCAGCCTGTCAGGCTCTCACATTATCACGCACAAGCACCATATTTTGCAAACATATTTGCTATTACAGCAGACAGGAAGAGATTGAGTGAGTGCTATAAAACTAACCTCCGCATCAGTCAAAAGAAACAAAAGCAAAAAATAACGGTAATCGGATGCTCTTATGAGCAGGATATGCTCAAAATGACTTCTCCATCCCATTACAAATGCTTAGAAACTGCACAGCCTCTCCAGCACAGTGAGATTTTAAAGTGGTTTAACGGGCATAAGGAGTTCAGAGCTGATAATGCTGCTTCCAACCTTATCCTTTCGCTGCATGAAAATAGGTAGTGGCTATTGACTGGTGTAAATTGGCTACTTTTAAAGCTGTATTTGCTGGCTTAGATGGGCTAAGAGTCTCTCTACAGAGTTTTCAGGGCCTGCATGTAATGTGTGTGGTTAAGGAGGGGATATATTGAGTTTCTTCAACAGAAGACTGGTTCCAGTGTGTGCCCTGCATGCTGGAGAGCTGGCCTAGGAGCAGAGACCTGCTGCAGTTGAGCTTTACGTCCCGATTGCTAGGAGGAAAACCAGGGCTGCCGGAAGGTTGTTGGTCAGTCCGGACAAACTTCTCACTTTGTCTTTTCTTTTTCTTTCAGGACAAACTGTTCACGATGTCAATCAAAAAGGAAGGTGCCCACAAGAAGTGGGCTGCCCTGAAGGAGAAACTCGGACCCCAGGAGACGGACCAGTCAGAGGCCAACCTGGAAAACGCAGAGCCGGAGCTGTGCATCCGTCTCCTGCAAATGCCATCGGTGGTGAACTACTCTGGGCTGAAGAAGCGGCTGGAGAACAGCGACGATGCCTGGATGGTCCAGTTCCTGGAGCTGTGCGGGCTGGACCTCCTCCTGGAGGCCCTGGACAGGCTGTCGGGGCGAGGAGTGGCCAGGATTTCTGATGCCTTGCTTCAGCTCACCTGCATTAACTGTGTGCGAGCGGTCATGAATTCCCACAAAGGCATCGAATACATTGTGAACAACGAGGGCTACGTCAGAAAACTTTTCCAAGGTGAGAAGACATCTTCCTGCTTCACCCATCACATGTGGTATGGGGCGGGACTTTTCTGTTGCTTATCCTCCCGCCCTGCACCAGGCTTCTTGCAAGTTGTTGCAAGCTGATTAATGAAAGAGATTGTTTTCTTCTTTAAAATAATATTGCTTGGAAATGGCATTGCCTTTGCCACTCAATGCTATTTAGATGGGCTCATTTCCACACAAATGTCTTCATAGTTCACTGAGAAGCCAGGGATAAACCCAGTCTTAGCTGTGTGCGGGCATGAGAAGTCCTCGACTCTTCAGTTGTCAGCAGACATTTGCTATTTAGACTTTGTGAGCCCCAAGGGCAGAGGGAGAGGAGTTGAAAGGGCTTGGAGATTCGTAGCCTGTAAAGAGGAGGGAGGGTGGCATGGTTTAGACTCAAGAGAGCCCGTTCTCTGTGCTCCTCAGTCTGTTCCTTCTAGAAGATGGTAGGTAATACCACTTACTTTCTCCTGCCATTCACTTGGCTCGTCATTAGGTATGAAACTCGTCAGAACATCTCCTAGAACTTATTATACAGCACTTAATGATGGTGGTGCTGGGAGGATAACTTCTGTGCTGCTCCACAGAGCTGAGATCACAGCTGTGCCCAGAAACCCTTATTAATAGCTCTTTAAAATGCATTTAGTCTGAAAGCTAGCTTGCTCCCCTCTTCAGTTTTGAAGTCCTCTTCCTTCCTCTCCACCCTGCCTTTTCTTAACCAGTGTGAAATACAGAGCTGGCATTTTTGTGCTGCGAAAAACAGGGGGGCACCCTGGGCTTTTCAGCGGTCGACCTTCTTTGTGCACTAATAAAGGAAAAATAAGATGGCCTAATCCACTCTCTCCCAGCTCCCAGGGCTCACAGAGAAAGAGTAGTAAAAAAGGGAATACATGGGGACTGGTTAGAACAATTGGCCTACTTGATATGCATATTGGGTGTTTCTGCACTAAAAATAAGACTCATTAATTGAGGAAAATGGTTCATCTGCTGTTCTAGAAAATACCCATATGTGAAAATGGGAAATAAAATGTGTGACTGTGAGTGCTGAGATCTTGGCCGCTGTTGCAGCATGCCACTGGTACATGGAAGAGATGAACAACTACAAGCAGCACCAAAATGCCAGTAGGGTACCTGTAGCATTTACTGTTCCCACTGGAAGTTACTATCACATAATGCTGTTGGGATGGGATATCTGTACATTGGGATATTTCTCTTCCCATCTTCCACGTAGTGGCTCCACTCCTTCAGTCTTTTTTCTACCACTGGTTATAAAGCCATGTAGCAGAAGACACTGAGATTCAGAACATTAGTGTCATTATAAATTCTTTTTTGTTTTGGTTTGGTTTTCCTCCAGCACTTGACACAACTAATGTCATGGTCAAAAAGCAAGTATTTGAGCTCCTGGCTGCACTGTGCATTTACTCATCAGATGGCCACGCTTTGGCTTTGGATGCCCTGGACCATTACAAGGCAAGTGTTGGGCTGCAGCAGGAGGTACGGCTCTGGTCTGATCCATGCAGATAGATTCATATACCACAGAAAAGGGCTGGGAATGAAAGTCATTTTGCATCATTTTGGTAAGAGAGGCAGGGATTTGTAAGGTGAAAACTGTAGGAAATTTGGCCTGGTCAGCACAAGTCCATGGTGCTGCTCTGTGACTTGTCTGGACAGATGACTGCCAACCACAAGGTCCTTTCTGGCAGGAAAAGCACTACCAGATTAGCAAAATAGATGGTGCCACATCCATGGGTTTCACTGGCCACAAGCTCAGGTAGGTGCATCAGTTATCAGAAGGCATAAAGGGATCCAAGGGGAGTTTCACTGACTTTCTCTGCCAACCAGACCCTGCTATATAATGGAGGGGTGCTGCTTTTACCTGTATCTTCCTGTCTTGTGCACAGTGGGATAAACTGAGAGGTTTTAAGATCCTAATTCCACCTGAGAGCCTGCAGCAAAGCAGTAGACATTTCTGAACTGTCTGAACAGAAATATCACTTGTGTTATTAACAGAGTGTGAAGAACCAGCAGTATCGATTCAGTGTCATAATGAATGAGCTCTCCAACACAGATAACGTGCCGTACATGGTGACGCTGCTGAGTGCTATCAATGCCATCATACTGGGGAAAGAAGAGCTAAGAACAAGGACACAAATCAGAAACGAATTCATAGGTAAGGATGTTTGTTGCACCTAACTTTCTCTGGGGAAAATCAGTTGCCAAGCAGTTTTATTTTCAGATGTATTCATAAGGTGACTAAAGAGGGCTGGGGAGCAAAACTGCAAATATTAAAGGCGGAGTCTTTTTTTTTCTTCTGGTATCTATTCTCTTCAACAGCCTTTCTGTAACCAGTTTTTTTTAACTTTGCTGCTTTCCCATAGCTTTGATATTTTCTGGAATCCCAGCAGCACTGTATCACTTGAGCTTCTTCAATACATTTCTATAACCAACCATCTTATGTAGCCACATTTCCATATGTTGCAACTCCTCATTAGAGTAGATAAGGTTTCTTTGCCCTGTGTCTACTCAGCTGAGCCACAGAAGCTGCCCTGTGATTCAGAAATACTTTCCAACTGCTTGAATACCAGGGTCCTAAGTACCATTGTTAGGTACCTCACGTAATGCACGCATCCGAGCTGGTGAGCCTGGGCTCCATTTCTCTCTGTGGAGAGCAAGGGACATTTGACCGCACTGTTCATCTGACTGATTTTAGATGTCTAATTTGGAATGAGGTGACTCGTGCCCCAGAAGTGCCTGTGTCCCTCAGTAACTCCAGGGGGATGCTGCAGTGGTTCACGCAGCTGCAGACGTGTACTGTGGGTCTCTTCATTTACCAGGTGACCCTACCCACTTTGACAGATCCATCTAAAAATATTTTCACTTTTTCTCTCTGCAAAAAGTGTTTATGAGCATAACATTATATAAAGATCGTAATAGATCAGTGCCAAGTAGGTCATAATGCCAATATATCTCTTTTTTTGTTCTCCCAGGGCTTCAGCTGTTGGATATTTTAGACAAGCTAAGGTAAGGATCACTGTTTAAATTTTCTTTTATAAATGAGATTCACAGTAACGTAGCTGTGGAAACTTAATACTTATCAGCCTTCAGCTGTGTGAAGTGTACCTGGGTGGAGTGGACCACGCTAGTGTGCACCCGTTACACAGGAACCGGAGGCATTAGGCCAGCATTAAGACTCTCTCACCAACCACAGTGTCACGGGGACAGCTGTTGGTGTAGATGGCATTGACAGAGGCTCTGGGCACAGATGGAGCAAGGCTCAGCAACGTCCTCGTTGAGGCTGCGTTTCGGACTGAACCTGAAGTGATGCTGCAGGCTCACTGAGCAGCTTGCTGTATCCAAACCCCTTCACTGCTGGTGTTGGTCCCAGAAGCATCCAGCTAAGACACTTTACTAATGCATATCTGGACATACCTGTCTTTGCAGTTTCTTAATTTAAAAATTATGTTCTGTCAGAAACACCCATGATAAATTCTAAAATGCATTATATGTGAGTTGCAATTATCCATGTAACTGGAATTGCTCCATTCAACCCCATAAAAATTAGGGAGGAGACGATCTTTCAATACTGACAACTAGCAAGGCTAGAGTTCCTGCACTGAGTGGTCTCAAGAGTGCTGAAAAAGTTGGCTTTAGAGTGTTTGGGGGTTTTTTAATCCGATTTTGAGTATCAGAGAAGGAAGTTTTTCAAACAGAAGCACCACTGGAATATTTTCAATTTGTCTCGACTTTAAAAAAAAAAAGAAGAAGGTGGCCCAGCTTCAAAAAGGTAGAAATGCCACTCTGTTGTTGCAGCTTCAAGGAGAAGTCCATACAAAGCATACACTGGGCCAGGTTATGCAATTAAAAGTCCCATTCATTTATATGTGTTGACTGTAGAAAGAGGTACATCAAGAAAGGATGCACTGATGGCATTTGATCCTTTATAAATAAGGTAGAGTTGGGTACTTTCATCACCGACTGGCTGAGTCTGAGAGGTAAAGAGACAAAAGCCATTTAAACAAAAACAATCATTTGAAAATCAGTGAAGGCCTCTCCAGTGAAAATGAATGCTGTAATATTGCAGAGACATAGAGGAGGAGGATCTGCTTATCCAGTGTGATACATTTGAAGAGTTCAAGATAGAAGATGATGAGGAATTATTGAAGATATGTGATGGGATAAATATGAACGATCATCATGAGGTCTTTTCATCTCTCTTCAATAAAGTAAGTAGGCCCTCATGTGGGGCACAAAGTCATGCAATGGCAAAGTTAACACACTTTGCTTGGGAACCAGCCTTGCTGTGACGGAAAGCTGCCCTGTCTTCCAGGTGAGTCGCTCTCCGGTCTCCATCCAGCTGCTGTCCATCCTCCAGAGCCTGCTGCACTTGGAACCATCTCACCACTCCAGCCTCCTTCTGTGGGAGTCCTTGGATGCGGTAGTGAACAGAGCCCTTTTGCTCGCAAATGACAGTAAGAATGACGTATCCATCCAGCCTTGCACTCTCCTCTTGTTTTCCTCGTCCCACCCAGTGCCCATAAAAGTCCTTCCCAAATGCACAAGAAATAATCTATGGGACTTGCTAAGAGCTGAAGCTGGGACAAAGCTACACCTGCTGCACAGGGTCAAGTCTTGATGCGAAGCCCCAGCCATGTGGATGCCAGTGAGAGCTGGCCACGTTTAGCAGTGGTCTCGGAATTCATGGTTATTAACCATCTCGCCCTGATGGTTAAGTCCTGAGCTTTGGGTCATGGGAGTAAGGGGGAATCTGTCCTCATTGGCATCTTGCCGCTGGTGCTGGCTAGTCTTGCTGGCAGGCATGCTCTAAACAGTGTTTACGGGCCAGGACCATGGGAAGGAAAATGCCTGGAAGCTAAAAGTGCAGTTGTGTAAAGTGACTCCAGGGAGTGGGCTCTGTGGCTCCAGATCTGCTGCTTGGCGAGGGTTGAATAGCGTGAACTAACCTTTGGGCCCCATGCCCTTCTCTGACCCCGACCCGTTTCTCTAGTCCAAGGTAACACAGTTGAAGAAGTCATCGAGAGGCTGTTATCTATCAAGAAACATCCAAACAAGCAAAAGCGAGCTGAAAACCGGCTGTCCGGGAGTGCGAATGGAGGTGTCCAGGCTGAGCTAGAGCCATGTGCACAGGCAGCTCAGAGCCCAGCGGGATCATCAAACCCCTCCAAGGCACCAGCACTTCCCTCAGGGCCACCCGCCAACGAAAAGATCTCGTCCTCCCAGCTCACAGCCTGCTCTGCTTCGCCAGAGAAATCTAACCCTCCACCCAACACTGCTCCTGCCCCGGCACCTCCACCCCCACCTCCTGCCCCCCACCCCCACCACCTCCACCCTCCACCCCATTGCCAGGCATGGGGGGCGGGGGGC
>NW_008795405.1:18741963-18793311 GCF_000699145.1 Aptenodytes forsteri
CCCGGCATGGGTGGCATCCCTCCCCCTCCGCCCCCATTGCCCAGCATGGGTGGCATCCCTCCCCCTCCACCCCCATTGCCCAGCATGGGTGGCATCCCTCCCCCTCCACCCCTCCTGCCTGGCATGGGAGGCGATCCTATAGAAGCCATGGTGGCCTCTCAATTCAGCTGCCCTCTTGGCTCGGGCGGGCCTCCCTGGAAGACGGTGAAGACGCCAACGTTGAGAATGAAGAAGCTGAACTGGCAGAAGCTGCCCTCCAATGTGGTGAGAGGTGGGTGCTTCTGTTCCTGCCTGGCATGGGAGGCGATCCTATAGAAGCCATGGTGGCCTCTCAATTCAGCTGCCCTCTTGGCTCGGGCAGGCCTCCCTGGAAGACGGTGAAGACGCCAACGTTGAGAATGAAGAAGCTGAACTGGCAGAAGCTGCCCTCCAATGTGGTGAGAGGTGGGTGCTTCTGTCATAAAGTCACTGCTGCTTTAGGGGTCATCCAGGGGAGAAAACACTATCTTTGAGTTTGTCAAATGTGGTTGACTCCATTTAGATACAGAACTTCCCTGATTTCCATTACATCTGACCTGCAGAGCTTAAATAGAAGTGGCCTGAAACTTCTAACATAATATAATAACCATTCCAACTAAATCAGTGGTTTGGAATAGCTTGTTTATAACTAAAATTCTTTGAAATTGAAAGAAGGGGGAGGGATGGGAATATTTCCCTAATCCACCATGATATGCTTTAGGCTTGAGTTCTCAACAGGCTCTGATCTGGATTCCCCAGACTTTCATTCTCCAGGTCATCTTTACTTGCGTCTGGGTATACTAAAGTTATGAGTAATAGTGCAGGCAAGGATCACATCACAGTTCAAGAACGACATTGAAAGAATTGGAGAGCCATGAGAATCATTGACTTGTCTCTTGATTTTTGGGTTACATTTCCCTGTCCTAGTGGATCCAAAGAGAAGCATGAAATGTGAGAAGAAGCCAGGACAGGCAACGTCAGCTTTGTCCTAGACAAGCAAGACATCCACTGCATGGAAGCTGGCATAGGTGAAGTCTAAATAAGGCGTGTTTTCAATCACAGGAGCAGTTAATTGTTGGGATTATTACTGTAGAGACTTCTACAGGCACGTTTGGGTGATTTTTTTTTTTTTTTTTGTAATTTTTAAGGAAGTGCAATGGGAATTAATTCAAGCAGTCCTATAGCCAGCATTATACAAGGAGGCTCGATTATAAAATTAAAAATGGAGGAAGGCCACAGTCAGAAAATGTCCAGGTTGTGGCCAATCCCTCAGCTAGCATGCAAGGAAGCAAAAATAACATCAGCCATGGGACTAGGAAATAAATGGACGAGGTCCTTCTCATGCTGATCTGGTTTGCCTACCGTGGAGGAGAATGCAATTGTATAGGGAGGGATGGGGCCGTAGGGCCTCTGTGTGCCCACTGCTGCATCCCCTTACCAGCGCATCTTGGGGTAAAGCACCAGGTTTAATTACCCTTCAGGCCCTTTGGATCCTGTTTGTGGGACTTGTCCCTCCTAAATAATTAGCATTTGTTCAGGATTAATATGTCTCTTCTTATTTCATTCATCTTCTGAGAAGTGCCCTTTCTAGCAACTCACATCATTGCCCCGAAAGCCAGGAGCTTTCAGCTGTCCCTGTAGCCAGTCTGAATACCTTGTCTTTTTTCAGAAAGTCACTCAATGTGGGCTTCAGTGAGCAGCAGCAGCGAGGAAACTATAGAGCCCAATTACACAAGCATAGAGCAGCTGTTTTGCTTTCCACAACCAACCCCCAAGGAGAAAACGGCCGCACCAGTGAAGGCAGAACCGAAGGAGGTGAGGAGGTCCCTCTCGTTCTTTCGCATAAAGATCACTGCAGACAGCTCATCTAATACGAGATATCTTCTTTTTCTTTAATGAAGATCACATTTTTGGACTCCAAGAAAAGTCTCAATTTGAACATATTTTTGAAGCAATTTAAATGGTAAGATATGGCCAATTTTCATGACAGTTGACAAAACTTTGAGCAGGTTTTGCACAGTATCTGGGCGGTCCTCATGAAATCTATTCTAGCCAATGTGCTTTGGTGGTCTATGTTACTGAAACATCTGAACATTTCCCAGTTTCTCCTATACTGTCTTTAAAATACTGGGTGTAGGGGTTTAATTGCATTTTTACCTACAACATCCCTGTAAGTTGGAAAAGGCATTACATCTCCATGTGACAGATAAAGTTGTGGCACAGACTCTTAGGGTGACTTAGGCTGTGAGACACCTCTGGAGGTCAAACCCCTCTTCAAAACAGGGCCAAAGGAGAAGTTAAGAATGAAATTTTTTTTTTAAGGTAATCAAATGCCCAGAGAGAGTCATCTGAGTTGCAGGATTGATCTCTGGCCTTGAGTCATTAGACTAGGGCCAGAAACAAAATTTGGGGCATAGCAGGGATCCAGGTCCTGATTCTGAGTTAATGACAGGGACATATCTTTCCTTCTGGATTATTGTGGCTCTCACTAGGGAAAGCACGGAGCACTTGCACAGATACATGTCTTGGTAGTGTGCGATTGTGGAAGAGGGGCCTTCGGGTGACAGCTGACTCTGCTCCTCCTCCCTGCAGCTCCAACGAAGAGGTGGCTGCCATGGTCCAGAACGGGGACCGGACCAAGTTCGATGTTGAGGTTCTGAAGCAGTTGCTGAAGCTGCTGCCTGAAAAGCATGAGGTCAGGAGGAAAAATGGTACCCTTACTTCACAGAGCTGAACACGCAGTGCAGTCCTGCATACTTGATTCTTTATTTCTCATTAGATAGAAAACGTGAAAGCCTTCAAAGAGGAGAAATCAAAGCTTGCAAACGCAGATCAGTTTTATCTTCTCCTCCTTCAGATTCCCAGGTAAGGGTGTTGGTCATGAACTTCAGCCCAGTCTTTTTCTGGGTTTACTTCTGGGAAGTTTAAGTTTCTTTACAGGAGCCTCACAGACAGACACTGATGGATATAGCTGGTGGATTCCCCCTTCCACCTCAGAGCCATCCATTCCCCCTTACTCTTAGATGAAAGGCTGTTGCTGCTCCAGCACCTCCTCTCCCTCTGAAGTAGCAGAAGCTGGCCCAGACCCAGGGTCAGACCTGCCCAAGGAAGCCACATAACAAAGGCAGTGCCAAATGCAATGCTAAGAAGGGGGACCCCATATCACACACGGTGGTCAGTCTTCTCTTTGCTGATCACAGTGCGTCAGCAGAAACTACATCCCCACTGATCCCCAAGGCAAGCGGCAGCCCCTGGTATGATGTGGATGAGGTTGGCAGCCATGTTGTGGGGTTGCCAGACTTACTGGTGATGTGGGAAGAGGGCCACTGTGCTGGCCAAGATCACAGTGCCCTTAAGCTTTGAATCAATCTCTGTCCTTAGCTACCAGCTGCGCATTGAATGTATGCTGATCTGTGAAGAGACCACCGTTGTGCTGGACATGATTCAGCCGAAAGCTGAAGCCATCCGGAGAGCCTGCGAAGGTAAATGACCTGACCTTATTTCTGGGTCTTATTTATGACAGGAAGCTGTAAACCCCACAAAAACTCCCCTGGAGCTCTGCAGTGAGTCTACACAGCCCCCAAAAAAGTCCCCTGTGGTCCATTCACTGGTTTGCTGCAGAATACAGGGTGCAGCTTTAGGTATCTCCACTGATGGTCAAAGCCCTTAATAGGACCAGAGATAATTTTCCCTCACCCTCAGGCCTCTTTTTCTGCAGCAGCTGTTTTCCTCTGAAACACTTGCAACAGGGAAGCATTGGAAGCTTGTCAGCCCTTTCAAAGGAGCTGAATTTAGACAGCGGAGCTGGCCCTGTTACAGCTAATTCATCCAGCATTATTTACCACGTTAAGACCTTCACACCGCAATTTTCTCTGCTGCCAGAAAAGCACACCCCAAACTTCCCCCAGAAAGTAGTGATGCTTTAGTTCTTCCCTGCCTACAAGTGGAACCAGAAGAAAAAGTTTGTTATTTTGAGAGATTATGCAATAGGTTTCAGCTTCCTGTGGCAGAAACCTCAGGTCCCACTCTGCTGAGAGCAGGATATCTCTTCTTGGCACTGTCAAGTGCTGCCTGTCCTACAGGACCAGTTACCCCAACTCCTGCCAGGGGTTTCTTCAGCTGGCATTACAGCTGCCTGCTGGGATAAATTGAAGCTTCCCCCAGAAAGTGTTTTCCCAGCAGCCCAGTTGTCCTTTTGGAGCTGTTCCTGCCTCAAAGCTGAGAACTTCAGAAAGCACACCACTGCAGCACCCTGTCATAAGAGCAAGGACAGGGACTGTACCCTTCATGCCCTGATAATCACCTCCACCATGCGAGACCAAGAACAGGGCGAGCGTGTCTGGTTTTAGTGGCTGGCAGATAATGGCAGGGCTGTCAGAACTGGCTTCACTGCACAGCTGAACGGAGTCTGCAAGATTAAAATTGCAGCCCAGTTACCCTCATCCACACCAGGGTAAATCGGGGTACTTCCAAGGAAGGCAACGAGTTGATGGCTGTTAGTGAGGAGGGTCCAACTCAGGTTATTTTCCATCAGGAATGAGAGACCAGATGTAAAGAAAGAAAGAAACGTAAGTCAACAGAAACTTTTACAACTCGTGGGATTGAATCTATGTAGAATCAGTTTCTCTGCAGGTTGGGCCATTGGGCTGCAAAGCTGAAATATCAGATTTGGTTTGGTGGAATTCAGAATCCCAATTTCAGTGCAGTTACACCAGGAAATGTTCTGGTGTAACAGAGGCTTTTGTTTAAAAGTCCTTTATGTTTTTCAGATCTTCTGAACAGTCATCGCCTGCCGCTCTTTTGTCAACTGATTCTCAAAGTCGGAAACTTTCTGAACTACGTAAGGACTTCTTTTGTCTTGTCCTCCCCCCATTACAGTATGTGGATGATCTCCTTTAGGGTTGTAATTTGGGTGGACACAGGAGTTACATCTGCTTTCTTTCTATCTTGTAGGGAAGTCACACAGGCGATGCCGATGGGTTTAAAATCAGCACTTTACTCAAACTAACAGAAACCAAAGCAAACCAAACCCGCATTACGCTGCTCCACCATATTCTGGAGGTACCACTGCCAAGTCCTGGGTGATAGGGAAGGGGGAGGATTTTGTCACAGATGAACCATTTCTCCTACTCTACTTTCAGTTAGTGCCACACGCTCATATTCGTATCCTCCCTGGCTAGCTGCAGTGTCGCAAGTTGGGAGCGTTCGTATCACTTTGGCTGGTGGAGGTTGCTTGTGGGCACTACTCAGGAAGCTCCTTATTTTAAGATTTGTTCTGCTTTCCTCCAGCATCTTCCCCCACAATGTCCGGAACTTCCTTTTTTGTATTTGTGCTATCTCCACATCATCAGCTGCAAACCACAGAGCACATGGCTACCAAAGCTATCCTGGCTGGTCTGTACCCATTCAGCCCTTCTGCCTTTCCATGGCCTCTCCCTTTTCCACCAGACTATGTCCGAGCTTTTCATGCTCCTCTCCAAGCCCCCATGGCTTTCTTATTCCCTGCAATGCTGTTTTTTCCTTTTTTCTCCGTGCTCTGCTCTGCCACCTTCATTCATCAAGGTCCTTCCATTCCAGTTATGCATGTTCAAGCCCTGCTTTAGCTGGCAGTAGCTTCAGCAAGCACAACCATGAAAGTAAATTATGCAAATAAGATTTAAGCCCTTTTGATACTCTTCTGAGACTGTAGGAAGTGTCAGACTGCATCAAACCACAGGCCTGCTTCCTCCCATGGCCGAAAGTAGGTGTCTCAGAAGAGGGTAGAAGAAGAGCTCAGCAGCAGGTCAGCTTTGCTTTGAACTATGAGTATTTCTCAACATTCAGCCCTCTTGTATGTTTTTATAGCCTGGGAGCAATGCCTTCCCTCTCTGAACGTGCCATCCTGTTTTGAATGCGGCTTGGCTGTGCGAGGCAAAGCAAACTGCAGAAGGGGAGCAGCAGCAGGACATACCGCAGTTGTCCTTCCTGAGCACTTCTGCCCATGTCTCTTCCCCCCACCTTCCTCTCTCAGCTCCTACTACACAGCAAATAACACTTCTTTCTCTCTTGCGCTTTAGGAGGTAGAAAACAGCCACACGGACCTACTGGAACTGCCAAAGGATCTTGAATATGTTTCAAAAGCAGCAGGGTAAAATTGTGTGTCACTTCCTTCAAATTAAAAACAAAAATAAATTCCATACACATCAACAATGTACCAGAAATTAGGGGACACGCAGCTGGTATAGCACATTAACAAGATGGCATCTTACTTAGTTTTAACCGAAGGATTTGGTTGATGAATGTTGAAACCCCATCGTTCTACTACAGCTGGCAACACTTAGGGCTGAAATTTGCAGAGCGTTCAGTTAATGCTGCCTCCCAGGCCCTTCCAAAATCTGCACTGCCTTTGTGGTAGCAGGAACTTCTGAAGGCCAACTACCCAGAAGCATTTCTGAAGTGCCTTCAACCAGGGAAAGTGAGCTAATGCCGAGCTCCGAGGGTGGAGAACAGGTGGACTTTTCTGGGGGCATTCATCTACACAACACACAAAGTTGTAGGTAGACCTGGCAGCCTTTTCATAAGTGCTGTGGAGGGAGGCTGTTTTCCATGAGTTCGGACTCTATAGAGAGTTCAGAGCTCAGGTTTCAGTTCAGTGAAGTGGTGGCAAGCAGAGGGACAACCAAACCACCAGCTCAGACTTGTCCACTCTTTGGTCAGTGCAGGATGCTGGAGTGTCAACTAATATGGAGTTCCATGTGATTTCAGAATTAATCTTGATATTATACGCACGGAGTCCAGTACCAATTTAAAGAAGTTGCTGGAGCTTCAGCGAAAGGTCTTATCATCAAACGATGATGTGAAACAACAGTATGAGAAACCTATCCAGGTCAGTAATGGAACTCCCTTATATCTCCCCCGTTACACACACAGAGGCAGTGCAGGGTACATATGCAGCTGAAGAGGCTCATGAAAGGGCGGAAAATATTGCCGCAAGACATGCTCTCAAATTTGGAAATAGGCTGTGATGCCACACAACCCATCGGTGTTTATTTGCCACCTCCACCCAAAACCTAGATACCAAAGGCCCCCGCCCCAACTGTTCTCTCCACTCTGTTGTGTGACTCCTCACTTTGAGTGAAGATGTTCACCCTCTGTGTGGATCACCAGAGTAAACCCCTTCTTTTGGGATTAAGCTTTGCATTGAGCTTTCCGTGTCTTGCTCAAGCCACCCCTGTAAACTGGCAATAGCACAGTCACCAGGAGCAAAGATCATCTGCAAATCTCAGTTTCTTCCCACCCCATAAGCTCTGCTGAAGTTAAACACCAGGGCTCCAGAGCCCTGCTCGAAGCTCTTATGTTGACATCCTTTTTTCTTTAAGTGCACTTCACTCATTGTCCTCTGGATGGTGTTTTACTGTGTATATTAAATGCATTTCAGGATAGCATTGATGCCTCCAGAAAGCTGGAAGAAGAATTTGAAACCATTGAAAGGAAGAGAGAAGAACTTGCAAATTATCTCTGTGAAGACCCAAGCAAATTGTCCTTAGAGGACATATTTAGCACCATGAAGACCTTCAGAGATCTCTTCATTCGAGCCCTGAAGGTTGGCATCTGCGCACATGATGCTGAGCATCCCTAGTACTGGTGCATGCCTCTGCTCCGACAGACAGAGGTGGGACAGGCACCCAAATCCGCTGGTTACAGCCCCCTCCTTTCAGCGCTTGGCATGAGGTCATCCGGGGAAGGGGTGTCTGATCCCTGCTCCACTGCATCCTCATGCAGTGCTGGTGCTCCTGGCCTGGCCCAGGCCCTGGTGACTTGTGATTTCAGTGGAGCTTTAGCTGCAGAGTCACAAAGATGCTTTGGAGTCAAGTGTGTAAGTTTTAGAGGAACGATCTTATGAAACTTAACCTTTCACTCCAACCTGAGCAAACAGGCTCAGAAAGAGGATGTATAGTAAAAAGGCCACCAATTTGGAGGAAATTGTGGCTTCAGTACCTTCCACTTTTGCCTCAGCTAATGGTCAGGCAGAAGATCTGCACGCTGGTAGGTAGCTGTGTTAGGCAGGTCACTGCTGCCACCTCCTACTGGGATGTGGCAGAGTCCTGGCCAAGGCAGTGGTGTCCCTCTCACCCTGTTGGCAAGACAGCCCTTACTCCCCATGCCCATTTTCTTTATTGCACAGGATAAGGCCAGAATTTCTCTTCCTCCTTTGCAACCACCTGCAGATCATCTTTCTCATCATTGACTTTTCTAGCAGACATTTAGCCAACCTTCTTATGTCCCTGTTACCTCACTGCAGGAAAACAAGGACAGAAAGGAGCAAGCTGCCAAAGCAGAGAAGAGGAAGAAACAGCTGGAAGAGGAAGAGGGGAAGAGACAGAAGGGAGAAAATGGAAAAGTCAGTGAGTATCTGAAAGGGCTTCAAAAAAGGGAGATGGACTTGCGATCCCAAATTGGCTGGGAGAGCCGACAGGAGCTCTTTGCTGGTCCTGTTTTAATGGACCAGTAGAGGTAATTTATTTTGTGGGTTTCCAGGTGCTGGCTGACTAAAGGCTTTTAGGTGTCTTACAGCCATAGCTAAGAATTGACTTTTCACAGTTGCAGCTGGGCAGAGAAGTTAATTTTAGGTTTGCTGACTGAACAGCAGAGAAAAAAAAATCAAATTGAAACATTTCAGTTAACTTTTTCAGTTTCTAAACATAACTTTTGAATCCCAAATCTAACAAGAAACATTTGATCCCCCCCCCCGCAAAATCCCCATATACACTTGAATAGTCTGTCTTTACCAGAGACTACCGACATCCCAAAAATCTTGCAGATAACTTAAATCTGCCTTTCTCTGGATGAAAACAAAAGGCACAACTGAAAAGTACAATCGGAAGAAGCTGAGAGGAAAGAAAATTCAAGGTCCTTTTCCTTCCCCCCACCCCACCCCACAGAAAAAAGGTCCCCACCAACACGGATAGCAAACAGGAGGTGTTTCAAGGTCTTGGTACAACTGGGCGCAAGGACGGGCAGAGCCAGTGCCACTGGTGCCAGCCTGTAGCACCCAGGCTTTCGGGTAGACCCTTTGGCTTCAGCCAGGACACGCTGCTGCAGGGGCACGGAGCATGGGCTGCTCCCAGGCCTGGCATCGGTGCCTTGCTTTTGCCCAGTGGTTGCTTTTACCAGGACAGCAGTACCTGCCCCAAGCAATAGCGTCACTGCAAAGTGTCCTTCTGCCCCATCTCATGGGGCACCATTCTCTCTCTCTCTCTCAGTTAAGAAGGGAGTGGTGAAGCAGGAGGAGGTGTGCGTCATCGATGCGCTGCTGGCCGACATAAGGAAAGGGTTCACGCTGAGAAAGACAAAGAACAGACACGAGTCGGATGCACTTCCTAAAACCTCACCTGCAGAGAGCCCGGAGGAGAGCCAGTCTGGTAAGGACACAGACCCGACTGTACCTGCAGCTATTCATTCCCATCTGCCCCTGAGCCTGAGCCAAGCACACAAGCAAGAAGCCTTCACATTTGCATTTGGGGCATTTTATTTAAGGACACTCTGCAGCCAGTGCTGTGGAGAAGAGGAACAGAGAGCCCTGAGCTGTTGCCAGCCAGGTCTGCCCTGGAATTAGCAGCAATTTGGAGCAGCATGGCCTTGCACCCATGCTGATAAACCCTCTGAGAGGCACAGCCCATGGGTCAGCCACAGTACCATGCTGACGGAGCGCTGGTGTCATCCCCACGTGAGTCCCCTCTGTGCTATCGAGTCTCAGTAGCACAGCTTGCCACTGCCTTGGAGACTGCTGCGCCCCGTCTTAGTCTACATTTGGGAGTCTAAAGCAGCCCTTAAAAAAAGATTAGAAAACCCTGTTTGCAGAAGGACCCAAGTACTTTAGGTGCTTTTTAGGAGACAGCCCATGGGTTTAGCTTTTCTTTGGTCTCTTGACCTTGGTGTCAGTGCACATTAGATAAGTTGAAGGACATTGGCCTACCACAGAGCCTGACTTGTGCACTGTGGCTCCCCTAAACATGCTTTGCAAGGACAGGATTAGGCTGGCTGATGGGCAGTTTTGAAGTCCTCATGCACCTAAGCCAGTGGTCCCACCTGGTTCAGGACCTCGCAGGCAGGTTCCCTCTTCCTGCCATGGGCTTTCAGGCACCCTTGCAAGTCTGGGGGCTTCCATGGAAATCAGCTGGTTGGCAGCAAAGACACATAGATACCTGCTGAAAACAGAGCAGGGGCTTTGCTGAGCTGGAGCCTTGGAGTCCAACTGGGGCGACCACAGGGTCACCCACTTACACCACTGGTATAAGGAGGGGAGGTGCAGGGAGGATAAGATGGTGCTGCCTCTGCATAGCTGCTTTAGTGTCAGTGCACCCTCCACAGGCAGCTGCTAGCTTGTAACCTCTCCCAGTGGCAGAAACACCTTGGCTGATCCCAGGTGCAACTCTGCAGCTGTGGCTGATTGCATGTTTTTTGTTTAAAGGAAAGAGCATTAAGGATCCACAAGCAGCAGGAAAGCAAATTGATGATAAGGCCAAGCAAAACAACGATGGTCATCCCTCAGAAAGCACTCCCCCTTCAACCACTGCCCTGATGGAGATGAGTGGAGATGTTACAAATGCCTCAGCTTCAAACCAGGCGTTATCTAAAAACAATGCTGGAGGAAATTTGCCACCAGAGTCCTGGACAGAAAGCCCCTCAGTAAGCTTGGTGGAAGCTGACGGGGCCAGTCAGCCCATGCCAGGTGCTGGGATGGAGCCGGCAGACAGCTGGGCAAGCCTCCAGCCAAGCACGAAGAGTGGCTCCATTGCCTTCTCTGCTGCTAACATAGGCACAGGGATAAGGTTTGCAAGCAGCAGTTCAGGCACTGCTCTGAGAGACCAACTCAATGGATCCATCTCAGAAGGCCAGGACAATGAATGCCCAGCTGATGGCTCGGAGAGCTACAGGCTGGTGCAGGAGCCAGAAACCCAGCCGAGCGAGACTGGAGTCGACACTGGCAGTGCTCAGTCCACTCCCTGCAATGAGGCTCATCGGGCAGAGTCGAAAGAGATGGCGAAGGAAAACGAAGACCCTGGTACAGACTCGCTGTTGGACACCTCTCAAGAGAAGTCCTTCTCGGAGGAGCCAGCCACCGACTCCTCTTGTTCAGCAACACTCCCCCCAGGGCAAACTCACACCGACAGGGAAAAGCAGAGGCCATCTGGGAAACGGAGGAAGAAGAAGAGGCACAGCAAAAGCTACTCAGGTAGCCTATTTCATATATAGCCCTCGGGGACTGAGTTAAACTGGGGAGGCTTCCTCGTATATTTGTATATATCTGTTCCTCCCCACTTCGAGGTTCAATGCCCCCTGCCCCTAGAGCAATGCTGTTTCATGGAGCTGTTATTTTTTTAAACCTGAAAGAGATTTAAAAAAAAAAACCCACAAGCATAGTTCATTCTCTTGACATTTTTAAGTAGTTTATAAAAGGGTAATGATGAATCAATAATTAAAAAACCCATTACACATACGCAGTAAAGATAGCAATAAGCACATCTGTCAAGTGTGCTAAAGACAGCTACAAGGCACAGTTATGTGCAAACAAGAGCTCCATTAGACTCCAGAGCAGTGATTAAGAGCAGTTAATACTGGGTACTTAATCAGTGATCATCCCCTCTCAACTACTTATAAACACATAAAACCAGCAACGTCAGTGCTGCAGTGGGGTTGTTTGTTTTTTCCTCTCCTAAGCCTTGTTGCAAGAGCACTTTGCCTGCAGTGACTTGACAACCTGCCCCAGGGGTACTTCGGGTGGCTCCTGAACATCAGGCCCTCAAGCCATCGCTGCAGGGTGACGGGAGTAAGTCAACAATTGAAAAAGAGCATCTTGCTGATGCTTCTGCGAAGGATCATATTTGGCCGGCCAAATCGGTCCCTTGTGCTGGGCTGCTCCACTGGTGCCGGGAGAGAGCTCAGCCCCCGGAGGCGTGGAGCCACCCAGGTCTCTGTCTCACGGCGAACGTCCACAGCCGGTCCCAAACCTGGGAAGTGCATCCAAGTCCCTCAGGCTCTACCGAGCTGAAGCCACCCTTGGGTGGGTACTTTAGTCGCAAATTAGAGGTGCCTCATAGGGAAGACACATGGGTCTGTCAGCCTTTAGAAGGATGCAACATACTGTCCAAAGCCTGGTTTCTGCAAGATTCTAGGGTCAAACAAATGGGCAGGAAAGTGGTGGAAGTCTCTTTCTATCAATGATGTTTAATGTTTTTCCTTCCAAGGAAGGTGGAGGAGAAAGGAAAGGAGGGTTTGAATACCCACTGCTGAGAAAGATGGCATGGGTTGAGCATCTACCACAGAGGGACTTACCCTTATAATGCCGGCATACCCTGGGGCTGTAGTTATTTACATTTCTAAACACGCTACTTTCACCTAGTTAAAAAACAAGCCACAAACCAGAAGTGGTTTCCCAGAGCAGTGGTTCCCAAACTTGCTTCCCAGGAGGCAGCAGGAGGAGCTGCAGCAACGGGAGCACCCCACACTCCCAGCCGTGGCGATGCTTTTCTGACATCTGAAATTAGTATTTCTGGCTTAAGGAACTGACCCCCCTTAAAAGCCACGGGGCTCCCTGGGCATCCAGGGATGGCATCTTAGGAACCTCTCTGCTACTAGACAATGTTTTCATCGTAAAAAAATCCCTGTTGTTACATTTGCCTTGCCATGATCAGCTGTATTTAGTGTCTCTCTTTTGTTTAAAAGCAGAGGTTGAGACTGATACTGGAGATAATAAAACAAAAAAAGGTTGTGTGGTACAATGAGGTATGTAAACTCACAAAGGTGTTTCTATGTGAACTAACCACAGCATTGGGACTTTACAGACCTAATCAGTATTCAGCATATCAGCTAAGCTTTTTGTCTTTGTATCTAATCACAAATACATGTAAAATAAATTTGTTACTCTGATTTTTACTCTCCAGGGTGTTGATCTTGTGTTGAGCGGAGTCAGCACTGATCTCCCCTCGACACAGGGTCACAACCCACATGTCTGTCCTCTGTGTCAGCAGCCAAACTGCCTTTCCCTGTGGATAATTAAAAGTCATTATTCTAACCAAGTGAATCCAGCTTCATGTGATAAACAAAGTCCTTGCTTTGATCCCATTATTTTCTCAAAAACTGTAAAAATGCAATTTCAGTACCTACCTCCTGCGAAGAACAATGTTTGCTTTGCTTGTGGGTAGCCACTTACTATAGCACTGTTTAAATACAGGTATCTGGAAAAGAGAATAAAACACTGGACCCAGGGAGAATTACTAGTTGGGGCAAGACACCAGCTCCAACTCAAAGCCAAATTCAGTTCCAGAGTTGCACACGAAGTAGCACATTGGAGCAAACAGACCGTGCATACTTCTTACGTGCATTCATGCAGCTTTCTGGGATGGGGGCGGGGGGGTGTAATTTGGCTTTTGTCCCCTCAAAAAATAATACAGGTAAACCTAATTTCTAGTGAAACTGTGTACCAAGTTCCCTGCATCCTTCATTGATGCTGGCAACATACAGTTGCCCCTCAAAATAAAAATTAAGGAGTTTCAGGATGAGACTTCCATTTGCAAAACTTTGCCTGTTTTTACAGCAAGTAGAAAGAAAAGCAAGAAAAAGAAACAATCAAAACACCCACTGTACTGAAATTGCATAGTTATGCGTTGTCCTTTCCATGCTGATGAGTATCTCTTATGAACTGAATCAATAACGTCAAGTCTCTCACTGTCTCATTTCCTGAAAGGAAATTCATTCTCCAGCATCCCCAGTGCCCGGGGCTGGAAGCCCAGCTGGGAGCCCTGCTCCCGTGCAGCCTGGCAGCCCCGACCCCTTCCTGGCCTCTGGGGTGGCAGAACAGAGAAATCTCTGCAGGATTTCCACACAGGGTTGCTTTTGTTCCTGCACCTGAAGCATCATTGCTAGCAAGAGAAAAGGAGGTATAAATTGGGTAGTTACAGTCCTGACTACTCCTGCTCTCCTCTTGGCCCTTTCCATGCCATACCACAGGATTACATCAAGTGGAAAAGGGAAGTAGCTCTGTTGTTTAAAAATCCTAAGGAAGATTTGCAACAAGAGCAGAAAATAGTAGCAGCGAGGCACAGGTAAGAAATATGTCAGGACCAGTGGTCGTGCTGTACAGGGAGGGCAGCTGAAACCGTGAGTTAAGTGTAACTCGGATTATGTATGTTTTAAGCACAGCGATTCCAGCATGCGGGCTTTAAAAAAGTCATATTTGAAAAAAATAGAGACAGAGACAGCTTTGAATTCCCCTTAGAAGACATAGGAAAGCAATATAGAGGAATGCATGGACAAACAGTATCTTTATGAAGTGACCGAGTCAGGCAGGATTTCCAGCACATGTTTGAAATGCAGCGCCTGACGCAGCCGCATCGCGCCGGCAGCACCCGGCTGTGCTTCGGGGCCAGGAGGGCAGAGACGACCTGCACCTTGAAACTTGCAATTCCCTTTTTCCTCTGCTCCCATCTTTATGTCACTTGGAAAGGTTAGAGGAAACAAAAATCCGTTTGCTTCTCTTAGTGTCCAGCCACAGTGCTTCCTCACCCAAATGCAGCTCAAGTCCGTCCCTCTTGATATGATAGACTCAGCAAGCCTAGAGCGCCCCGTCAATATTTTTTCCTAGGATGTTCCACCTCTTTTTTTTTTCTTTTATTTATTGTCCCAAGTGCACGTGGTCTGTTCAGGTCACAGCACCAGTTCTCTTCTGGTACAGGATATTTCTCTCTCTGGTGGATTTGCTGGATGTTGAAGTTGCTGGGTCTCAGTGAAGCCGCAGGATATTTTTTCCTAGGATGTTCCACCTCTTTTTTTTTCTTTTATTTATTGTCCCAAGTGCACGTGGTCTGTTCAGGTCACAGCACCAGTTCTCTTCTGGTACAGGATATTTCTCTCTCTGGTGGATTTGCTGGATGTTGAAGTTGCTGGGTCTCAGTGAAGCCGCAGGAATCTTATTCCTTCTTGTGCAGATCCAGCTGCGGGGATCAAGACTCCATCCCCTTATCAGTTTTTAGAGCTTCTGTAACAGCAGCAGAGTAAGGGCAGGAACAGCCCGTGACTCTATGAAATAATATTAAGGAGCAGTAAAAGAGCGTTGTAATCAGCTACTGAACTCTTGCCTCGCCTTGACTATATCTTGGTATGCAGCAATTTCTGTATCAATGTTCTCTGAATGTCAGCTTTTACACCGAAAGAGTGGTATCCCACATTATCTCCTTGCTCCTGAAAGAAATGGTTAAGCCTGTTTTCCCATGGAATTGAGGCACTGGTGGTCACACTGTGTTCATATGTGCGCTGGTAACATCTGAACTCATTTCCAGCCAAATCTGAAAAGAGCTTGAAGAAGGACCATTTAAACAAAAGGTGACGGTCAGACAGAGAAGGGACGGTACAAATGCGTGGACTCAGGGGAGATGCTGTTTGCGTTCCCTCGTCTTAGACCCTAGAGAATCACTACAGACAAATGTTCATGTCTGTTTGTGCAACTCCCTTTTTCCTCTCCTGCCATCTTGATGTCACTTATTAGGGGAAACGAAAGTCTTCAAAGCGCAAGTCCATGAGCAACCAGGCTTTGGCAATTTCCTTGCTCACAAATCTACTTGATTTATTCCCTAGAAGATAAAAGAACAAATCAAACAGGGAGCACAGGCCAGTGCTCCAAGACCACAGCCTGGTGAGGAGGGAGGGAAGAGGCAGGAGGGGGACACAGCGCTGCCTGCCAGCAGCTATGACATGCACGTGGCACAGCGGGACATCAGCCTCTCCCTGCAAAGAGACAGCAGGGTTTGAGAGTCAAGGTTTTCCTTCTTTTTTTTTTGTTTTTCATTGTTTTTCTTTAATTCTAGAGAACCAGATGCTTCACTTCCCCTTCTGCAGACTCAGTACTGTCTGTGGGCAGTTTTCTAATGGACCACAAGAATGTAATCAAGCTAATGCTCATCTTCCTATATGGCCTTTGCCTTCATGTCTGTCATTAGAAATGGTATTTGCTTTGGTTATGGAGTGAGACAGGCTCTGAAAAATGACAGTGTGCCACCCCATCCTTCTGACAGTCCTGCTAAATCCTCTAGATTTAGTAAGTTCAGCAATTTAATATCTAGATATTATATATTGTGCTTGGAAAACACAGGACTCATGTTGTTGGACTGAACTAGTGCCCAGCTCAAAAGCAAAGTTGCGCAAACTCTTGAACATCAGGATCAGTTCTGGAAACATGAGGTTTTAATTAAGTACATAAAGATTTAGCTCTACCTGGTTTTAGGTTATCTGAAACCGGTTTCCCTAGTAGCATCCCGACCATTAGATACACACACATGTAAAAACACACCGCTTTTGTTTTATAGCTGCAAATAATTTGCATTTCCCCCTCCTCCCGCAGGTGTCACGGCAAGGCAGAAGAAATAACAGAGACCCAGTGAATCACTCACGTGTCCCCGGAGTGCTGCCAGCTTCTCAGAAGCCAGGCTCTGCATCGCCAAAATGCCACCGTGGTCACCTCTGCCCCACCAGGACGCACCGCTTCTCCTCGCGCAGCCTTTCGCTCCCCTCCCCAAGACCCAAAGAGCCTCCCCTGAGACTTCGGCCCCCTCGGCCCGTGCCTTACGCTGGGGGCCCACGGGAACGGGGGACGGTTCTGCGCCTGGTGGCATGAAAGGGTCAGACCTCTCGCCCGCTGTCCTCAAAGCCAAGTCTTTGAACCTGCTCTTAGGCCAAACTCGAAATGACAGCTGAGTGTGGCCCAAGAAAGGACCACAGTGTTTAGCGCTCAGAGAAATTTTAAAAATAGCAGTGCCTCAACTAAATTAAGGGTATAAATTAAGCAGTGGCTGTACCATCACAGGTGGAAGCATGTTACTCCCTCTTCTCATCGCCCACTGATGATTTATATTGGACCAGGTCCAAGACCCAGATCAGACAAACGTATTTTTACTCTCAATCATTTAAAGCAAGGGAAATCGGATACAGGGAAAAAAAAGGTTAAAAAAAAAAAAGCATGTATTTTAGTAAGCATATGGCCATATAAACAGTGTCTGGTTCCTACATGACGCTTATGTGCAATTAAGTTGAAGCTCATCAGTAGTCTTCTCACATGCACAGATGCGTCCAACAACTTTTGGAGAACCAAGGCCCCGGTTCCTGTTATTAAAGCACCAGAAATACATTTTCCAGAGTGCTCTATTGGACGCATTTTCAGCTCATCCTATAGTAAATCTCTGGGTTTGAACGCCATTGTCAGCTGCTTGCACTCAAAAGTCTTTGTGTTCAAGCTGCAGAATGTGTAAATTCATGTTACTTTTGCTTTAAAACTGGGAATGTGCAGTATTGTGTTTTCAAAATTCAGAGCTTTATTTCTCAAGTTTTGTAATAACATTGTATCATAGTTTTGTACATAGCTGTCCATTTAAAATGATCTATGTTTGTTGAATCTGTGGTGTGATACTGTGCTGAAACATGAATCAAGTGGAAGAGCTGGGTACATTTAAGAACTATGCCTTTATATGGTAACTCACTGTGGCTAGACTAATGTTCAGGCTAAAGTTTATTTTGCTTTGCTTAATGGGACTTGTAATGTCCTTGTAATACTAAGAAGTTAAACCAAGAATTAAATCACTGGTTTATTTTAACGGAAGCATTGCTATGGCCATATTGAGAATCGGTTAACAAAAGCAAAGATCAGCTGAGAGCAGGCGCATGGGCAGCTTCAGTTCAGGAGGCCCCGCAGAGCGGCACAGCCCCGTTGCCGCTGAAATCCCGTTCCCGGCTGGCAGAAGCAGGCAGAGCCCCACCGTTTCCTGCAGAACCACGCAATCCGCCCAGGTTTGACTTGCAGGACTCTCTCTATCACATTTACAGGTTTCCCCTTTTTCTTCCCCTTTTCCAGTCTCAGAGCACATCACCCAAAGCATCAGTCCTTTTGCTCCCATTAATCCAGCTTCTCTGCTCTCACATTAGACCCCAGGCTACAAAAATCTGAGTATCAAACACGTTTTCCCAGCAGCTTTGCAACCTCCGTGTTTCCAGCAAGAGCCTTCCAGCAGCCAGCCTCGTCCTCCCCACCCCGCTGTTTTATCGATAGGAACATCATCATTTTGAGATTCAGGACTTGCGAACAAACAGGCTTTCCGGGTGTTACCTAGGGAACCTTACCTGCTGATGCCCCGCAGGCTGCTCTCTTTAGATGCTGCAGCAGGTGTCCACTTCTCCATCTGGGTCTTTCAGCTACCCCCAATTCCACCTAGAGAGAGCAGCTCTTTTCACACAGCCAGAGGTTTTATTGCTCTGCGTTATTACCTTGGCCTTCAAAGAGAGGGGTTTTGGCATTATCTTTCCACTGCCCTCAAGAGTTTATGGAGAAATGGGTTATTTTGAGCCATTGCCTGTTCTTTGTTCCATAGTCATCTGTGAAAACTACATTAAATTATGTATACAATCACATCCCAATAAGCAGGCTGAAGCTCAGCATTTATAATTTATTACTCCAGAGCCACTCTGCTTCCATTACAGTGATTATTTAAGAACAGGGGGACAGAATTGGAGCAGGTCAAAGAAAGATGTTCAACTGGGATGTGCAGTTTTGCTCTATTTGTGACCTTGAAATAAAGCTCATGATCCTGAAGATGTTTCAGTGGTTGCAAGGCCAATTTAATTGCTGGTAAAAACAACATCACTTGCAGCTACTTCAACAGGTCTGCGGTCATTTAAGCCAACAGTGAGTTTGGACCTCAAAAAAGAATTCTTGTGGTATATTACAGTGACTGCACATGGAGTCCAGTATGTAAACCAGCCTGTGAACACCACAAGTTTCTCGCTGGCAAATAACTGCATGTTCCTTAATTAAACATTGGCTATATGATAAAATGAAGCTATGGAAGAAATCAGAAGAAGTCTTTTCCAAGTATTTCACATCAGAATTCCGATATGTTTAATGGGATGGATTTTCAGGGTTTGTTTTTTGGTTTTTGATTTTTTTTTTTTTTATTTCAATACTGAAAATATTTCAAAGTTTAGAATAAAATAAGTACTTGACAAGTTTCCTTTCTCTTGTGGGGATGGGGAAGGCCTATGATTCACCGGAATATGTCCATCAAAGTCCTATATTTTCCACATAGTTTATAAAGCACCTAAGCATACCATTGTTGTATATGCTTACCATTGTTTTCTCTCAAAGAAATATAGATGTACAAATGGAGCTATATCTAGTACATGAGCACCACAACAGCGTTGCACTGTACTTAGAGCACGGCTGAAATCTCTGTGTCCAAAGTTATGCCAGTACCTTTCAGTTTGAGTGTACCGTTTGGTCCTCTCCTACATTCAGTAGAGCAGAGGGGGCTGAGAAATACTTTCTGGTTAGAAAGAGAGAGGATAAATTGAAATAAAAGAAAAATGCACGAGCCCGTTTCAGCAAAATTAACCAGTTTTCATTCTGTCTAAACATAAAGCCTGGATCTACAGCTTCATATTTCTGGTTTTCTGTACACAGTGGTCAACTGAGTACAACATACAAGCTTACCAATAGTAAAAGTCAGCACCCTACCAATCCTAGCTTGCTCTATCTATCTATGTGGTAACAGTCATAACCGTGAAATATGGCAGAACATGTTAGTCATGGGGTTATGTTCACCTAATGCATCTGAAAGCAAATACAGTCATGAACCAACTCCATCACGAACCACATTTTGTTTGGTCACCTCACAATCAAGCTGTGGGCAGGATAAGAGAAACAGCTTTACCATGTCTAGAAGCATGACTACAGAGGGTTAAAAATGGGGCAGTGGGAGCAAAGGGACCTCACTGGGTGTTTGCAATTACTACACAGTGACAGTCTTGCAGAATAACCTCATTGTTTGCAGGATTTGCAATGCAGGTCCATAGTACAGAAAAAGGTTTCCAACTCCTTAGTGTAGAGCAGGTCCCAGACCTTAAATAACAGTGGAGAATTTGATCACTGCAAGTTCATCAGCATATTCAGCACTGTAAGTGTAACTCACTCCTTCATCCATGCTGTGCTAGCACTTAATTCACATTAGGGACTCTGTAATGCTGTCTTTGCTGCGGCATGAACAATTCTTGCAAGAACCATGTGTGACAATCTATACAGAGCCAGGTGCCGGTAAGAATTAGCAGGAGCTCTGCTCTTCCCTAATGGAGACTTTAAGCAGACTCAGCTTACATCACTTAAAGTCAGAAGACAAGAATCACTCTGTGACAGTCAGCTCCTATCAAGTCAGTTTAGATACACTCCCAGCCTGTCAAAGTAGGTTTTTTCTAGGATTAGCAGTCTTTGCTGATGACACCTACATTATGGTTATGGTTGGTTTGTCCTGCTCTGAGCATGCAGAACCTGATGTGTTTGTTTAGTACTTAAGCAGCTTCATACAATATAATCTGCAGTGAGTTTAGTCATGAATTGGTGACAAGTAATTACCAAATCCATCAGTCAGAATAGATGGAGAAAATCAGAGCTACCAGAGAGAGATAGGGTTTGCCCAAAGAAGAAGAGGCAGCACAGGCAAAAAGTGTAACAGATCTACGATGTCTGCTGCTGTGATCCTTCGAAACCCACAACTCAATTTTGTAATCTAAATGAAACCCCCAAGAGCACACAATTTCCAGGAGCCTTTGAGCCTTTTTCTATACACTTTGCCATGTTTTGTAGTCTCCATTCTTCAAGGTTTTCACAGCTCAACTACACAAAACAGCTGATCTGATCTACAGTGGTGGTGATAGTCTTCTGAATGGGAGCTTGGACAAGACCATTTCCAGGGTCCCTCCCCAACCAACATTTCTATGATTCTCTGTTCAGCAAGAACCAGATACAAGAGAAGCAGAGTAGTTCAGAAAAGAGGAGTAGCAGGAGTTCAGGAACCCTTTCAGGTCTATACATTAATCCTCTTTGGTGAACCGGTATCATACACTCAGAATAATATGCCCCAGGAGCAGTGACTATATTCACCATAGTAGCAGTCTACAAACCCATCCTGAATCACAGACATACGGTTTGCTTCTCTAAAATACCTCCTTAATTGGAGAGACCCCACGGAGAACAGGAGGACAGAAGGTTTTTCTCCCTCCAGGTACTTTCAACTGCTCTACTTCACTTGCAGAGGTCTAGAGGACAGAGGAAAGACCCTGACCTCCACAAGGCAAGTTCTGTGACACATACGGCTGCCTGCAGAGGTCTGGGTGCAGACCACAGCATAACTGCATGTAGATTAAATTACAGCCAACATGGTAATCTCTTCCAAACCATGACCTATCTCAAACCTAGCAAACACCCAGATTAAAGCTATTATATCCTGTCACTAATCCCTTCAGCTATACAAGCCCCAATTAAAGTAACTGCCAAAATTCCTTTCCATTTTGAAGAGTTCATCCCTACCCTCTACAAAGCCCTCAGTTAGTCCTACAACCCACCTTCTCTCAGCCTCCAACCTTTCACACGCCATCCCCGTACTCTACGTACACCTTTGCATGGTTTCTTGGTTGAACTGCCTCACTGCTCTGCTGCAAGGCACAAAGACCAGAGAACGGGTCTCAGCAGCAGTCTCTCCCAACATCTGCCACCCACAGCTGCTGCTGGTGGTCCAGGCTCCATCTGCAGCAGATCCCAAGGCTCCTGCCTTCCCACCAGCTGCCAAAAAGTGCAGCCAGTTCCCTTAGAGGGCTTTTTCATTAACTCCATCACTAGGATGGAGCCCATAAGCATTAAGCACATAGACTTCACAGCCACACTCCAGACAGCAGCAGAGGCAGTAACGTAGTGAAAAGTGAGCGCTTTTACTTTGTTTCCAATTGGTATGAGAAAATGGAGGCACAGCAATAGCTGGATCTTAATAAGGGAGAGGTGGGTAACTTGCTAGATTGCAAAGACTAAACAGGTGTTTGACTGCCGGAGCACTGAAATGAAATGCCAGGGACTTGGGTTACTGGAATCACCCATTTTCTGCCACTGGCTTCCTGAGTGGCTGTGGGTAAGACATTTCTCCATGCCTCAGTTTCCCCATCTGTAAAATGGGGGCAATAGTATCCTTTGAAACACTTTGACAGCTGATGATTAAAAACACCACAAAAGAAATACTGTTAGCAATAAGCAACAATAAAAACATACTTCTCTTTTTCTCTTTTCTGACATAACACGTTTGCAGCCATATCAGAGTCAAAACAAAATGAAGAAGGTAACTTTTAAAGAACTACTGTTCCCTAAGACCTCTCTGAACCCAGATTGCAGAAAACCCTTGGAAACCCCTAGGAATGTATCTGAAATGAAGAGGGTGACCCTTAGAGCAAGAAGATTGCTTATGCAAGAAAGGATTAAGATCTCTAATTTCTTCTTATTTTTATTCTTGTAAGTATCATAAACATCAAGAATAAATTACACCTGTTGAAAAGTCAACAGTGAAGAATATCACACTGGGAGCCTCTTAATGCAAGCAGGTCCCTGAATCCAAACCATAGCAAGTGTAGCCCATTGGGAGGTAACAAAAAATAGCTTTGTGCTAGTTAGGGACCATCTATCTGCATAACCAAGTGACTAACCGTCTCCCTGGTTGGGTTATACGTCCTGTAGTTCACTTCCACCCATTTGGTAAGCAGTACATCTTCTTGCCATCAAAAATGTCTTGCATTGCAGATACTGACTCTTGTGCTTACACTTTCGATGGTTACCTTGAAAGTGTATGGGGCACAGTTTTTAAGCAACTTCCCCCGCTCCAAAAAACCCTTTAGGAATAGCACACAAGGGGAAATACCAGGTTTTCTGAAGCATTCATTGAAATCCCTGTTTTCAGCATAATAATGACCAATAAATGAGCTTCCAGCTACAAAGAAAATCAAGTTTTACAAAATAATACAGCCCCATATCAGCCCATCGGCAACACTAGAAATGAAAAAATGAGAGTGCTTACATGGCCCAAGACACAGAGGTAAGATGTTTTTTGGATCTAACTTAAAAATCTAAACCCCGTGCCATCAAAATACAACTTATCTTTCTAGGCTAATGAGAAGTGTGCCTATTTTTAGTGTGTCAGTAAGCAGAAGAAAACAAAAGCCTGTATTGTGTCAGTCCTCAAACATCAGCAGCTTTTCCAATAAAACAAAAGGTAGAGTAGCAGAGCACTGAAAACAGCTTCACAGTTAATTGCAAGTTAATTGATCTCAACTGGATTATCAGAGTCGGGCTGGCGTATTGAATCAATCTCTGTTCCCTGCCTTGCCCAAATGGTGCCAGCCAATTACCCAGCTTTTGGAGCTTTCTGCAGTATGCTAGTCCTTGTCTGGTTGCATTGAGCTGTGGGTGTATATATGTATATATTTACTAGAGATGAATTTTTGCACTTTCTAAGAAGAAATTTCATGCAGAGATTTCTTTTTTTAAATATACCCACAAGCTTACTTGAACAGTATCAGCAATGTAAGTTACAGCTGCCTTGAAGTTATACCAAAGCTTTAATCTTCCTAACAGCATGGATTTCTCTACACAGTCTCAAAAGTATGATCTTTGGAGGTAGTTATTATAAGCCTATTTATCATTCAAAGCATATTAGCTGTTTCTTGTGTAGTATTCCTGGTTTATTAGGATTTTTAAAAACATGACTTTTCTTTACACAAACCCTGCAGCAATTTAGAAGAGCACTCTGAAAAAAAAAAAAAAGCTTCCGAATTAATAGACTTTTATTGATTCTTCCAATAGCTTAATTAAAATAAACAAGCAGCAGAATTTTAACGTGATTATTTCTAATGTAATTTTTTTTTTAATCAGCTCATTTTACTCCTAATATTTCTAGCAAAAAGTGGCATATTTCTCATTAGGCTCTTTCATAGTGCTGAATCCCTCACTTGTCCTGCTAGGGTAATTACAGACATCTGTACAAGTTTAGCACAAAGATTGTGAAGTCCTAAAGGGGATACGTTAAGTTGTTGACATAAGTTAAATGTAAGCCTGCTTTACCTTTGGGAAAGTGTTTTTTACTCCTAATATTTCTAGCAAAAAGTGGCATATTTCTCATTAGGCTCTTTCATAGTGCTGAATCCCTCACTTGTCCTGCTAGGGTAATTACAGACATCTGTACAAGTTTAGCACAAAGATTGTGAAGTCCTAAAGGGGATACGTTAAGTTGTTGACATAAGTTAAATGTAAGCCTGCTTTACCTTTGGGAAAGTGTTAGTGCTTGTTTGTGGGGAAAAAAAAAAGAAAATGCTTATGGAAACCAACAACAAATTAATTCAAGTAAACAGCAAATACAGTTAATACTCATTCTCTGTTATAGGCCTTTGGCTTAGCTATTTTAATTGTTTCCATTTTGTATGTAAATCAAGTGTTATTATCTGGCTGATTTAACATTTAATGTTTTTAATGTAGGTCATTCTTACTAAATTAAGATTAAAAACACAAATAAAAAGTTTTATTGATTTCTTTTTCCTTGGATCCACTGGTTCACAATTTTACTGAGGCTGTTGTAAGAGCTGGACACTATCATCAGTATGAACTGCTAGGTTTCAAAGACAAACTATTTCAAACTATAGGAGATGCTTTAGAGGTGTACTATGGACCAGAGATACATCAATTGTAGGTTTCAATGCAGCTCCCTTCAAGTTTTGTCTGCGTAAGTCATTACTTAAAATTGCTGCGTCAGGAGGAAAACGGTCATTCATAAGTATTAATCTAGTCCTTTAGGAACATAAACATGGTGTATATAACAAATAAGGCTGATCCTGCACTAAACATAAAAATGAAAGTACCCATCCAGTTAACTCCATTAAAGCCGCTGGTGCTACTAATGTATGTTTTGTTAAAGACTCGTGTAAGGGCTGGGATGATGGGGGTCTCTGTTTCTGTTTACATGCAGTCCCTAAAAAGGCTGCATCTGCTGTGTCATTTCTGGAGCATTGACAGTTTGCTCATTGCTCCTTGTTTAACATGTGGTGTTTCTACTGTTGCTGATAGACATTGCTACGGAAGTTAGCTGAAGAGAGAAATCACAAGGCAACTACAGCTGCTGAGATTAAGCGTCCCAGGACACTGTTCATCCACAAGAGATGCAAGTGTTTGCAAAAGAAAGGTTCGCTCACTCAAGCAAACAAAACCAAGTCCTGGGCCAGCAAGTACCTCTGCTGACTTTGGTAGGTCCGCTTCCATGTTTATAATTGGGCATATGTACAAGATGGGGACTTCTGCTAAGTCTTTTGCAAGAGGCTCCGAGGGAAACAGTATAGTCTCAGAGAAAATGTAAAGATTTGTCCTAGATGAAAATTTGGTTAAAGGGCAAAGTAAGACTATCTTACTCATTTTAATGCCTACCACTCCTTTCCCTGTGTGGTCACAGGTCCCTAAGCAGCTCAGCCTGAGTCCTCCTCAGCTGTAGCTTGTTTAATTTATTAGGCTATTTGAGAGTTCCTCTCAAAATCCCCACCCTTCTGCACTCAAGGTAAGTTGTGGTAACGTGGTTTCTCAGGAACAAGTGACCGTGTCCCTGCTGTCTGAGAAGTCCCCTGCATAGAGCACCTGTCACGACTTCTGTAGGAGGCGTCCATTTACCCCTTCAAAAGAAAAATCCCACAGAATGGCTGAGCAACAAAGGGAAAAGAGCAACCAGGTAGAGATTTACAATGCTGGTAGTGTTTGCTCTTCCTTTCTTTATGTGTCACAACAAGAAGGTAGAATGATCAAGAGGAGTCAAAAAGGAGCCTTGTGGTCAGCAGTACTGACTCACACAGCTGAAACCACCGTGAAATGCCACTTGTAAAGCAGATAGAAATGTTTCTGCTGTTTACCTTAATGGGAAGGTCACTGTTATTTCTGTTTCTCTGTGGGAGTTAGCGGTAGCCAGCAGTTGTGGGGAACACTGCTAACCAATGCACCTCCTCATTGTCTTGTAGAGCAGGAAAATGGGACCAGGGCAAGCCACAGAGAACCTGCTAGCAAGCATGCAGTGCCCAAATCACCACAAAACAGCATCCAGAAGATCTGTTCAAAAGGTGAACAAATGCATTCAAGTTGATGTGGACTTGGAAGAGGAGAACCCCAGTGCAGACCTGAGCCTTTCTCCAACAACTGGCTTTTCCGGGAAGCCACAGCAATCTCCAGGGAACATGTCACCTTCCCAGCAAGGTGTTTCCTCATCCTCCCAAGGACAGTCTGCCATGCCAGCTCTGCTACCACTGCTGCCAGCCCCTCCACCCCTACCACCCGGGCATTCCCTCATCCCAGGGGACGGTCGGCCATGCCAGCTCTGCTACCACTGCTGCCAGCCCCTCCACCCCTACCCCCCGGGCATAAGGTGTATCCTCCACCCCCCCGGGCATAAGGTGTATCCTATCCGTCGCTCCCACCTCCCCAGCCATGCATTAATCCCGAGTGCAATCATCTTACTTGTGGATATGGAGGGCAGCCCCACCCTAAGAAGACACCAACGTTGAGGATGAAGGTGTTTCACTGGCAGAAGCTCCCCTCTGACGTGGTGAGACGTACGTGCTTGTTTGTAACACTGGGCTGATAGGTTCATTTACTTTGCATCCAAACAAAAATGCTTATGTTGGGGGGCTAGGCCTTGACTCAGTAAGTCAGGTCACACAGGTGGTCACATTGCTCGCTCTCAGTCCTACAACAAATTAGTAATCACAAATAAATATGGAAAGCCAAGTCTTTGCCAATAAATGAACAAAATAGTAGTTTGTGAAAAGCACTGAACTGAGGCTCTGTGGCTGCTAAAATTATCTTCTCTTAACCTCTCAGTCTCTATTTGTTACTTGTTAAAGTGACGTTGTGAGTCTGCACTAAGATTTGCAAAAAGCTCTGAGTGTGTTGAGTGGAAAGATCTGTTGAACAGTCATGCTCTGCAGTTCTTCCTAATGAGCTCCTGGCACATCACTGGTGAGTGTCTTCTCAGCTGAAGCTTTTACTTTTTTTTTTTCCTTGCACAGCCAGAAGATACATCAGACAAGATCCAAGGCTGAAAACCCTTGTTAATAGGGCTGGGGAACATGTACCCTCAGGGTAGGATGTAGCCTCCGACTTCATTACATACTCACCACAGCCACGTGATTTGCACGGGGTTTTTCCCCCCCACAAAATAACGCTAAGGTCTGTGGTTAACATGTGGTCTGCCAAAGGGGTTAGCAAGTCCTGTTCAACCTTCAGCAAGGAGACCGTGAACACGTTTCCATTTATGCTGCAGCTTTTAATACTCAGTTCACACAACACAGATCTTGTAGTTGTTCTCCATTGTGCTTATCACCAAGAAAGGGGGACGTCAGGGGGTAAGAACTTGCTGCTATGATAAAATACATGAAGACGCATGTAAAAAAACCAGTTTGAGCCACAGTCTGCTTTCTTGGCCAGAGATACAAATTCAGATTCAGCTCCAGTGTCTTCAGTGCCACTGTTGCAATATCTCCTAAAGAAAAAGGAGGTGAGATCCTTTGTTAAAGATTCCAGTGTTGTAGACAAGTTCATGTTTTGAAGTGCCATGTGTTATTCGGATGGCTCCTAATGATTCTGGCAATAACGCTGGGCTTGGGAGTCCTTATCTCTTGCAAAGAGAGACGTTTACCTAATTGGACGCAACATCCCCTGTTTGGGTACCACAATTCTGCGACGTGTAGCTGGTCTGCAATAGCAAAAAGAATTTGGAGCAACCCATTAAGTTAATCTGCTGCCTTCAGTTCAGTGAATTGAATGTGGTGGTAGTTTTCCAGGTTTAATTAGCCTTCAAACCTTTGAGATGCTGTCTGTGGGACCTGCCACTCTTAAATAACCAACATTTGTCCAGGACTAATGAGCATCGTATTTTATTCATCCTCTAAAGTGTTTTCCCTTCCACAAATCACACTTCCTTGAAAGTGCTCCTCTACCTCCATGGTCCATCTTGAAGTGTTACTCTCTTCCAGAAAGCCGCTCCATGTGGGCTGTGATGCCAAGCAGCAGCAAGGAGCTTGTAGAGCCTGACTACACGAGCTTGGAGCTACTTTTCTCTGTCCCACCAACAGCACCTAAGGAGAAAACGGGGCTAAAAATAAAGAAAACAAAAGAGGTACTTGGACTGCTCGCCTTTTGTAGAGCCTGGTAAAATTCTCGGAAGTGAAAAGCTTATTCACCCTTTATTGTTGTCAATCATTTCAAAATTCTCGGAAGTTTATTCACCCTTTATTGTTGTCAATCATTTATAATAAGGAAGTTTGAAATATTTTTATATCCATTGCCTAAGATTACCTAAAAAAAGCACAGGACAGGTTTAGAATTAAACACATTGAAGTAACTCTGCTGAGAGACAGGTCTTCATCTGAGAGAGGGAGGACATGGGAATTTCAGTATTAATTCTTATAGATTGGAATATTCTAGACAAATCAATTCCCTTCTCTATGTCTTTGCCTCTTTCTCTTTCTAAAACAGATCTAACGACCTGTAATGTTGTAAATTGCTCTGAGTTTGATCAATGAAGATTGTTGATAATGTTATTACCAGAGAAGAACGAATCTTGCCCAACAAACAAACAAAAGCTCTAAAATTTCTGTTAGAATCAAGGTAAATGTATTTCTAGCTGACTGCTTTTTTCTTTTCACAGATCACATTCATAGGTCCAAAGAAAAGCCTCCTTCTGAGTATATTTCTGAAGCAATTTAAGTGGTAAGATTTGGAGAGTACCATCTGAATTACTTATTCGATATGTCTATGTGTTTATTCAGACATTAAATGAAAAAAATTCAGCAGAAATACTTTACAACCACTATCTTTCTTTAGCAGAGAGTCAACTTTTTTTTTCCTTTTTTTTTTTTTAAACTAATGAGATGTGGCAGTCTCTTTCCAGAAAATTAATATCATGTCTCAAACTGGTATTAAATCTAAAATGGACCACTAATTCCCAAAGAGACAATGTTCATAAATAACAGCAAAATCATGTGGAAACATATTTTTCTTTGGTATTATTGACATAAGTATCAGCTGCTGGCAGCAACTGTTAGTGAAGATTCCTGATTGGAAGTTTCAAGTTACTTAATTGATTTTAAAGAGACATCTCTAGGGGTTCAGATCCAAAAGCATATATAGTTTTTATTTGCAGTTTTTCTATAAATAGGAAACAGTTTCTATAATTAAAGAAATGGAAATTTACCAAGTCAAAGTCCTCACGGGTGGGAAAAAAAGCAAAAGAAAGGAATCTGTACTAGTTTTTGGCAAAATATCTTTACTTCTAGATTTGCTGAAACTACTGCAGGATGAAGATGGATTTTCTGCTCTCTCCCTGCCCTTTGTGCAGTGGCCCATGTTACAAGGGCTTCAAAAAGGAACTCAGCCTAGAAGTTCCTTTGTGTTAAGAATAAATCAGAATCAGTCAGAGGGATTTTTTTTATTTTCTTTGTTTTCCGTTGCAAACTGCTTCTTGGTGGGGAAGAACTGTGCATAGCCTAATCCAGTTGCTATTTCCTCTCTCTGCATGATTCCTTGGGCAGTGGTTAAGCTCTCCCGAGAGCAGCTAGTGACCGTGGGATCAAAGAGTTGAGCCCCGCTTGCACTTGTGAGGGATGAGGCTGCTCTGCAGCCGAGTGCTGCCTCTGTTAGTGCTGGTGGCTGCAGGGAGTCGAGCTCTCCAGAGCCCAAACCAGAGCAGTCTGGACTCATTTCAAAGATAGATTGTCTGCCAAAGTTTTGGGCAAGGATTTTGGGTAAAACCTTCTGGGATCTTTATAAATACTTCTCAGCAGGAAGAGAGCCATCGGGTTTAGCCTTGGCTTTGCTGTAAGCAGTGGAGAAATTCAAAAGTAAATCTCTTCTCAGTGACACTGGACACCCACAGTAAAAGGAGAGCCTTTAGCGTTTGTTGTGTAAAGATGAACAAAGCCCGGAAAGCACATGTAAATTATGAGGAATATTACTTTAGGCTTAAAAAAAATCCTTTGCTTTTTCATATCTCCACTGTACTCCTGAGGACTAAGATCCAAAATGTAATGGGAGGCAAGTATAGCAAGAATTGTTTCATTTACTCCTACAGGGCTAGCTGAGAGATTGGGGTCTCTTCTGTTTGTCATGTTACGCCTCCCTACGCTGTTGCTCCCCAGTGCTTCTCTCTTTCCTACAGCTCCAATGAAGAGATTGTTGCCATGATTCAGAAAGGGGATAGATCCAAGTTGGATGCTGAGATACTGAAGCAGCTACTCAAACTGCTGCCTGAAGACCATGAGGTATCAATTAAGTGTGTTATTCTGATGGAGTTCAGTGTGCTTTGTGCTCAGCTTGAAACGCTTGCACTGCTAAAGCAAGAAGCTATGACCAGGTCCCACATCCTCCCGCACCATCTCAGTCCAAGGTAGAGCGGTGGGAAGTCTTCCCCAGCAACAGTCTGGCTTCTTCACACAAAGGTTAGGCAACAGCACGTTGGGAGACTCAACACAGGTGTAGACCAACTGCTGCTCTCTATTCCCGTTATTTTAATTAGATGGATGAGGTACATTAGCATTTGTGGACTTAGGTGAATAAAGAGCCCTTCAGAGCGGGTTTCAATGAGGAGAAAGGACCCATCTTTTTAAAGGGGTTGCTAGGCTTGGATGCATTGTAGCTTGCTGAAACCCTGCCTATAAATTAGGGATTCATTGTACAAGGTACTGTACAAATGCAGATGATCTTCCAGTCAAAGCAAAACTTACGTGTCTGCCTTTGCAAACCAGTTCATATATGCAATTTATTGTTCATCTGCCTCAGTCCCATTGCCTGCGCACACAGAAAGTTCAGAAAAGCCAGTTTCATACCTGTAAGAAGCGATGGGCACCAGAAATAGTTGTGCAGTTATTTTACTGTTTTGTTCCCCATTAGATAAATGGCCTGAAATCTTGCAAAGAAGAAAAATCAGAACTAGAAAATGCAGATCAGTTTTACCTCCATCTCTTGGAAGTTCCTAGGTAAGCAAAATTTTCTTTGTCTTCAACCTATGAGTGTGGTTCTTATAAGATTTGTCCATAAGACTTAAGGCCTCTGTGCTAGAGGGATGTTCCTGACATTCGGCCTTCAGGATAAATCATCTGACTGCTATTTGTAGAGCTGGTTTGAGAAACTTTTCCTTCCCGAAGGCCAAACAGGCTTTCAGACACCTTTGGCAAGCCACAGTTAAATTAACCTTGGTATTAATACATTAGTGAGAAAACTCTTGATTGTTGTACAGCTACTATCTGTATGGCATGAAGTTGCAGACTGAATCCTGCCACCAGGCTGCTGATTTACTCCACCCCTGGTTTAGAGATTCTAGTCTACCAAAGAGAGCCCACAAACCCATGAGTGAATCACAGCAGTGCCAATACTTTCACCAACTCCCTGATTTTTACCAAGTCAGATGAGGTGTGCACAGAGAAATCTTTATGCTGCTCATAAAAACATGGTGATCTGTCGTAATTCATTGGAATATAGCTCTCCATAAATCTAATCAGTTGCCATGCCACAGCCAGAGACACTTTTTTGAAAACGTCATGGTGAAAATGTGGCTTTTCATTTTCTCAAACTTATAGCTAGCTTTAAAAGTACTTTAGAAAATGTTTTCATGGGTCTTCCACAACATTAATCCATGGTGAGGCGTAAATATCATTAAAGGACATGACTGCAAAAATATTTCAAATTCCTCTTTGGGAAGTTAAAAGGAAGAACAAAAATCCTGGGTAGTGCTGCCCAGGAATTGTCAAAAATTATGGCCTCATTATGCTAGGAAGTCACTGCCAGATGTCAGCGCAACGCTGCTTTCTGAAAGAAGAGATGATAATTGTTTCTAGGACATCTTTGGAAATATCTAAGTGTTTGATTTATTTATAATCCAGTTTTCATGTCAGAGCATTACAGAGAACATAACAATTCTGGTACTGCGCTTTGCCTAAAATGGGTAATTCTCTTGCTGAACACAAGTCAATTAATCAGGCCTGTGGGTTTTGTTTTTGTGGTGTTTGTTGGTTTTTTTTCCACTGATCTCTTTTAGTTACCAGTTGCGGATTGAATGTATGCTGATTTGTGAGGAAACAAAAATTCTGCTGGAGTGTCTGTGGCCAAAAGCACAAGCCATCAGGACAGCCTGTGAAAGTAAGTACCTCAGTGCTGTGCCTATGCCCAGGCTCAGTCATAGGAAGCCTCTCTTCTACTTGAATAGCGTCAGTGGTAGCATATGCTATAATCTAACAAAAATTAACCTTGTAATTGCTGAATATGTAGCAAACGTCAAAATGATTCTGCAGATTCCTGCTTCCAGAATTCATTCTGCAGCATTGCAATTTGTGCTGTCCCGCTCTGAAGTGGAGCTTCTGTCGACATGAATAACACAAACCTCTCTATCAGTGGTTCTGCAGAGGAGGAGGAGATTTCCTTTATGTCAATGCCAGATTCTGTTGGAATATAGGTTAAATTGTTGTGTGCAGTGGAGATATTTGTCCGTAACACTGAATTGGTTCCAGTTTTTCCTCTAGTGCACACTGGTTGCAGTCCAGTTTAGCTCTGTGGTGGAGCAGGCCACAGTGACATACCAGAATCTGGTTTGGCTTCCAAAACGTGTCTCCCAGATGTTGTTCACCAGTGTTTCAGGAACCCCCTCCACACAAAATTAGCCTTGGTTTTAGTTTTAGGTCGGCTCTTTCTTGAAGTTGCTCTTGGACTCTAGCTTCAGTTCAATAGTTTTAGAGTCATTGACCTCCTGTTGAACAGTTAAACTGCAAAACTTCTGTTTATGGTTGCACATAAAATTTGGCTATACCTGGCTGTCTGACGTCAGTGCTATAGTTACTCTTTACTGAGTTGCAATCAACACCTCTCTGCAGTCCCACCCTGTCATCCCCGTCCCCCCTCCATCCCGTTGCGTGGGTCAGCGTTTCTGTTCTAGTTCTGCCAAAAACCTTATTCTTACCCCAGATTCTCCTGCTAAAATGCACAGCTTCTGGTTATCACTCTCACTAACAATGATAATGAGGCAAAAAGCCCTTTGCTTTTCGTAACCTAGAATAATATGTGCTGGAAATGGGGGCTATAGACTTTCACAAGTTTGTACACTTTCTTTTCATATGCAGTTCTCCCTCATAAGCAGCTGCAGGGATGACACATCTATACTCCAACTTGATGGGAAAACTAGTTTTCCATCTATTTGTAGAGAAGAGACCACAATAGAAACTTACTCATTCCACTTCCATTCAGCTGATTTATTTCTGTACTGGTATATTTCCAAATCCATAACAATGACTTAACATAATCTTGGATAAGAATTTTGTTACCCACACTGTCAAACTTAAGGAAAATCCTATTTCAGATAATTTAATTTAATTTATTGAAAATGTCTCTCTCTTTATTCTTCAGCACTTCTTACCAGCCACCGACTGCCAGTTTTCTGCCAATTGATTCTTAAAGTTGGAAACTTTCTGAACTATGTAAGTAAACCGATTTCTTTAACTGCTGTATTTCTAAAGATAACAGAAAATACAAATGCAAGACTTGGAAACTGAAGGAAGGAACTTTTTTCTGTATCTTCTAGGGGCATCACACTGGAGATGCTGGAGGTTTTAAAATTAGTGCCTTGCTCAGACTAACAGAAACAAAAGCAAACCAAAGCCACATTACTCTGCTTCACCATATTTTGGAGGTACAACGAAACTGTAAAATTATTCCTGCGTGCATTATTCTCAAATATTCATTCCCCAGAAACTAAGGGGCTTTGACCTCAGTAGCACCCCACCACAGGTATCTGGAGGGTACCAGATACTCAGATACATCCAGCTGCTCTCTCGTGTGGACATGTCTCCCAAACGCAGCTGTCAAATGAAATTAATTTCAGTGGTATGAAGACAAAATCTCAGGTCAGCTTGTGCGCTGTGGCAGCACATGGGATGTAAGCCTGAGCAGTTAAAAGAGCCTTTTGCTTTCTTTTTAACTCCCTATGGGCGCCAACATTAGAAAAAGAATGAACGAGTCTAAATTTACCCCTATGCTTCTAAGAATGAAAACTGAAGTGTTAATTTTTCAGTCTTGATGTTGTCCTGCTGAAAATCTTTCACGCTTTTTGACTGACTGTACAAGGTAACCATTTTTCACTTCAATTTTAGGAGGTTGAAAAAAACCACACAGATCTGCTGCAGCTTCCCAGAGATCTTGACTTTGTTTCCAAGGCAGCGGGGTAGGACATTATTGTTTGTTTTTGTCATGTATGAATTGCCAACCTCTTTAAAGCCAACAAGAAGCTGAGTCATTTTATGGTGGTGTAATAAGGTCACAGGACTTCTCTGCTGTGGGAGAGAGAGGTTCCCTTCTAACACCAGAGAGTTTTGAGATTTATAAATCAACCTGGTTAAGACTTTTTATGTGGAGCTCAGTGGGATTTTTACTTTCAGACTCTCCAGTACTACCTTAGAAGTAAAACTGTGTAAATAGTGAACTCCCTCATTTTCAAGGACCAGATTCTTCTTCCACATACTGCAATAGAAAAATATCTTCCCTGAAATTTCTCAGTCATACTAGTGTGCAAGTCCGTCAGGAGGTACATCCACAGAGCTGGTGTAAGGAGGGAATGACTGGGGCCATTTACTGGCAATCAGGGGACCTCAGGAGTCCCCAGGTTGAGTATCGGCACAAGTTTCCAATATATGCAGGTAGAAAGAAAAAAAAATCTATTTCTGCAGGCTTTCCTCCATGTACCTGAAAGCCTCGTGAGTCTAACACCAGCTCTTTTTGTTTAGCTCAGAAGAACCACATGGAGATATGTTAAATTACACTAATCAGAATCCAAATTTAGAGCACCAGGACTAATATTTTTTAACCCTGTTATGAATGCATAGGAACCCTCAGTGTTCTAATTTTGCTTGTATTTAGAAGCAGGGGTAACATGTAAATCTGGAGATGGATTGACAGTGTTAAGTAGCTGCTAAATAATTAAAGATAAAAAGTATTTTTATTCAGTGATGCAACAGAAAGTATTACGGCTTTTGCGAGTTATCTGTGCAGAATTTAAGTTGGATGTCATTTTGAAACATTAATTTTTTTGGGTTGTGTGATAATAGAAATACTTTTGTTACCTGAAACTAAATCTTGCTGGTTGATGATATAAATGTGCTCTTTTTTTATAAAGTAATTGCCCTCTAGTTTAGTCAAACTCTCAAACTTACAAAATTGATTCACTAATCAACCTCCGGAGAGCTGTTTACAATGCAAATCCTGCATGGGACTCTTCTAATGCTGCTCACATCTGGATGCACTGTGAAACACCACATCAGGTTTTGCTGATTCAGTATTTTTTGTCCGGCACAAAGAGTAGGTCAGAACCATAGAAGATGCTGGTTCGGCAGTGTAACATGTTTGCGTCTCCACGTAAGCTAAATGAACTCTGAGAAGAGATACAATTTTGGACTATAAATATATTAGGGAGAAAAAGCAAGGAGGGAAAAGAACCAGCTAAGTAAGGACAGTACTGGCACAAGGGAGATGAGCGTGTGTGGCCTATGAATAAAAACAGGTTGGAAATTTTGGAGGACTTCTTTGAATACTAGAACAGTGAGGTTCTTCCACAGTCTGTCCAGGGAGGTAGTGAGGGCAAAAGCACAGCACGTAGAAAAGGATTTATATAGAGGAGAACTACCTGAAAAAGGCAGGGTCTGGGTTGGACGATTAATTCTACATTAATTTGCAGAGATGATATTGTTTATAATAATCTTTTAACTTAATGAAAATAAAAGACTCACCCCTTTAATGTACTGTTCCTTTTGTGGACCTTTCAGAATCCACTTCGATGTTATGCAGGCTGAGGCAGGTGCCAATCTGAAGAAACTGTTGGAAATAGAGAAGCGTTTATTTTTGTCGACAGACGATTTAAAAATACAGCATGCAAAATCTGTTCAAGTAGGTAATATGGGTGTGACACACCTCCCATCCTTCTTCCTAAACACTTTAAATCTCTTCTCAAAGGCACTGTAATTCAGGTTGCAAATGGACATAGAGGTCTATGGGAAAGGCGTCACAACTACACTCCCCCTGCGCCCTGGTGGAAGGAGCATCCCAGATTTTCCTCCACTTCTGTAACGTGGTATTGTGACAAGGAAACAGCTGAGGACCGGTCAGCTTTGCGCGTGGGCAAAAGAGAGGAAGGCCCTAAAAATGACATGTAGGATGCAACTATAAATGTGTACAGTGCAGTACAGAAACATGTTTTGTCTCACTGTTCTTTGGGGGGGGGGAAGTGAACAGATTTGCAATACGCTTTTTTTTGCACATATTTCCAAACATCCTGGCTTTTCATGTTCTCAAAACAGGGTCATGTAACCAAAGCTAAAAGGCAGAAATCCTGGTGCTGTGTCTCCCTTGATCAGTCATCCAGGTTATACCAAATTTCCACGTGGTTGTATGATGAAAGCGGCAACACACAATGAGCTGCTTTGGGCCAAATGAAACTGGGGGAAATGCAGGTGGTTCAATTAAGAAGAAAATATCACACATCGTGAAACAATCTTAATTGTCAGTTTTTTAAAAACTGATTGCTCTGTGTTAACGAGTCTTCTGGGCAGCTCAGAATATGCTACTTCTTAATATGCACAAATTGTGTTGCAAACTGTGTCTCAGGGCAGTCTCGATGCTTCAAAGGACCTGCAGAAGGAGTTTGCCACCATTGAAAAGAAGAAGGAAGAACTTGCTGATTATCTTTGTGAAGACCGAAAAAAATTGTCTTTGGAAGATGTATTTAACACCATGAAAACCTTCAGAGAGCTCTTCCTCAAGGCCTTACAGGTGGTTTGCATTTGTGACTGTTTAGAAATAGATTGAGAACTTTTTTTTTTAAGCAAGCAAGAATTTCTTTTTTCTACTGCAAGCTGGGCTATTACTGGCTGCAGGAGTAAATGAAAGTAACTCTTTATTTGCTTGCAACTTGCAGCAAGAAATGAGCATGTGGGCAAATATAAAATGTGATTTATTTTTTTTGCTCTGGAGAACTAAGAACTTTCCAAGTTGTTGTTCCCACTGTAAAATTATTAATCAGGCCTCAATGCAATAGGAGCTTAGTGGCGTGGTAAAGAATGAGCAACCTGACATGCTTTATAGGCTTTGCCAATAGGCAAAAGGTAAATTTTCCAATAGGCAAAGCCTAATTGGAAGATATGTTTACATGCAGGTATTTCATTGTACTAGTTAGTTCAAAACAGTATGTTTTGTATGCCCTACAAAACTAGGAATCTCCCAAGAGATTATATTTGGCACTTTCTTAGTTTATAAGACTTTACTCCTTGCAGTAAGGAGTAAGAAAACAGCAACTTCACCATAAAAGTTGTGTAGAACACCTTCAATTAGTAAGCTTCCAGTGAACATCCATTTCGCATCCCCTACTACATACTTCACACCTGAACTAATGTACTTCCTCCAGGGTTTTCCTAACACCAGGTGATAGTGGCTTCACATTTATATATTTTAACAGCAACAGTCACGCACTCTTGTGCTGACTCCAGCAGAGCCCCCAACTGGATTTGCCATCTGTAGAGGGAACCATCCGCATTACAAGCAGTATTGCAAGCATACAGACAACTATGCTGGGCAATGTCAAGGCAAGAGAGGGTGAAGGAGTGCTTTAGGGCAGATCCTAATTTCAGATCAAAACAAAGGAGCTTCTGAGGAAATGTTGGAAGATGAAAGATGAAAAATATATCCTGTAATGTTCCCACTACCTGCTTCTCCTGTGAGGCATTTGACTTCAATTTTGCAAGCAATACAGCTAGCCAGGCTCCAAAACAATGTGATAGCACCACAGACAGTCTGGAAAATAAATGCTACAAACCACAGTTCCTTTGGCAATACACTTGACGCTCAGAGTTCCTAAAACTCTAGGCAGGAAAGAAAGAATTAAGAGAGTCAAGAACATCATGGCTCAGCATCTGTGGAGAGCTGCACTGGAAAATTCCTGTGAAGGGTAAATACAGCAACTGCAGTTCTTCTAAGAAACAGTCCCAATAAAGGTTATGTAGTGTCCTAGTACAGCTGCAGAAGATTTAAACTACTTTTTTGGGTGCTGCTTGTTCACAGCTGGGCTGGAGCAACTAGAAAAAAGCTTCTTTTTATCTACTCAAATGTAAACTCCCTTTCATCCTATTTTTGGTTCCATTTCTCAGCAGCACCTCACCTCAAAGGTACCACAGCTGTTAGCCACATTGTATGCATCTCTGTTACCTCCATTGCAGACCTGTAATGTAATCTCCTCTCCCTTCCTGCCTTGCTTTTTCTCCCTATCATCGTAGTAAAGATACTGTCTGTGCTTGAAACAGCAACATGCTGAAAAGTTGAAGATTTTAATTTTTAAAGCATCTTTTTGTTCTGTGATTTTGACTTTTACACTAGAATCAGCCACATGCAACATCTCTTTCCAGTGCCATTTGATGTAAGCTTTAAGGCTAAGGTGTAACTTTTATTTTGAGATGAGTCTTCTGTGCAAAGCAGGTCTCTTAGCACTACCAAAGTTGTTAGTGCTATCTTTCCATTCTCACATCAAATGAGAAGCGAAATAATTTTGATAAATAGTAATTCTTCACGGCTCCTAAGCTTACCTAGAGAGATTTTGATTTTGTTACTTGTTTAAACAAAACACTTCTCCATTCCCTGAGGGTTCTTTCTGGTCTCTTATCCTTCAGGTAACAAAAACTGAGCTACGCAAATGAAATCACTGTAATAAGAATCTGCCCTCTTCTTCTCCATCTACTTGAAGAGGTGAAAAAAAAAAAAGCTTTTCAAACACCCAAATGATCCCCAAAACTGACACAGTGAAAAGGAGCTGGTTCGTCACCCAGGGCTGATGACTGTTTCTCGAATTCTCAAAAAATAAAAGAAGCAGATGGCAGGAGGAAGGAGTGGGAGAAAATAGCTTCCCAGCTCAAAGATAAAAAAACAGAATTGGAGATACACCGAGAACTGAGTTGTAAAATTGTGGGGAAAAGAAATACTGTGTGATTATAGGGGATTGGGAGAAACATTTGATTTCCCTTAGCACTTGCAGCTGGTGAAAGAGGGGAGCTCCCCACAAAGAGGCTGTCTAATCTCAGGAAAAGGGAGAAAAAAATTTTTAAAAAATCTGCTCTAGGAAGTACTCAGTTGATGAAAGAGTTTATACAGACAGCTCTGCTCAGGGACAGTTCCTCTGAGTGCTCCCCTAGGATAACCAAGCTGGAGCAGCTGCTCCTCAGTAGGGTGCATATGGTGTTGGAACAGGATGTGCTTTAGATAGTGTGGGGATAAACAGTCATCATGGAGCATCTTTTAATTCAAAGATCAAGAAAGTATCTAACGTCCCACAACGTGCAAATCCAAACTGTCACCCCTCTTTCATTTAATCTCATCCATTCAGCTGCCTTCAGTAATCCAGGAGACGGAGAAGGGATAGTGAATATTTATTCCTCTGCCTTGCTACCACTTTACCTTGTTGGGCTTTCCTGTGTTGAAGAAACTCTGTTAACAGTGTGTTTGCGTCAAATCTTTTTTTTTTTTTTTTAAATTTCTCTGAACAATTCAGTTCAGGCTTGCTCAATCCATAAATTTATTCCTAATGTGTTTCGGTTTGTTCTCAGTACTGTGTGCGCTGCCCAAGTAGCAGGACAATGTATCCCTGAATTCACCTCCTTTATTTCTTGTGGCATGTTACATAGAGACATTCTCCCAGGGCCCACAGATTTGCAAGTCTCTCAACAGCCATAATACCTCAAAGACATTATGCTAAGACACAGCAGGAATTTATCAGGCAAGCACGTAGGAGGCATACAGTGATGAAAGGCTTTTAGCCTCTCCATAAGACTTCACCACCTGTACCTCGTTCTTTCAGAAGCACCCTCCATTCAGGGCAAATATATCCTTTTCTTTCTTTGTCAGGAATACACCATTTTTCCTCTCCTTTTCTAGGCATCCAGTGAAGGTCCCATAACCTTGAGCCTATAATGCTCCTGTATTTCAGAGAGACTAACTCTATTAATGTTCTACAAGTTTTCTTTATTTGTCTGGAAATTTCTTTGGACCAAAGGATCCTAGGCTTTTACTTTCTATAAAGGCTCTAAGAAACTTGTGCATGTTTCCTGAGACTTCTTCAGCTCATCTTATGGAAATAGTGGCAGATGATCCATAGCAATCAACCAAATCTATCACTATAATGGGAAAATGTCTTTTCTGCTGCCAAACTCTCTGCAAAGGAGACCAGACATGTCTCATCAAGAATCCTACCTGCACCAAATCATCAACATCTTCCTGGGCATTATTAAATTTTGTAATATGACACAGTACCCCCCCCGCTTAACATCACAAATCTCTATGACAGCAGGCCAAATAACTACTGATCTACCTACAACACGTAGATTAACTACTGACTGGTTGCAATCAAAAGCAGGCAAGCTTCCAGGTGGTGATGGCAATGTTCTGATGATGACTGCAGCTCTGGAACAAGGACTGCATAAGCTTTTAAGGAAATGGCTTTTGTCATCTTGATGTTCTGCTACAGTTATCCCAGTTGTTCAGAACTACCCTCTCCTACAATTGTGCTACTTATCAAAACCCAGAAATACTCTTCCACTGAGTAAAGGTCTTCCTTTACTAGGAATAATCGTTCAATTTCTTTCTCTTCCTCTGTTAATCGTATCATCCCAGTACCAGCAGCTCTGTGGAAACTAGAGTCCTGCCTGTCTGCATAAATCCCAACAGGATTTATGCCATCCTCGCAGTTGTACGACTGGTACCAACAAACATCCAGCTTGGACTCTGCCGCTGAACACTAGTGCAGAAATACAGCTGGCAAATTTAACGGGTGCCTGAAGAGAAACCATGAATTGCTGTTGAACACAGTTGAAGAGTTCCTGAAACTTCTGGTAGAAATCCCTGAATACAAACAATATAAAATCAAGGTTGCTATGGGATAAATCTCTGGAATGCTAATGAAGTTAAACCAATGTTCTGTTTTGTGGACAAAGGGACTAATTAAGAAGAATGCATTTCAGTCCATAGTCGAACGTTGCAGTTAAAGCTAATGAAATAGTTTGCTGGTAACATCATCATATGGAGAAGGCCAAAGGGATTGACCAGAAGGCTCTGTTCTGCCATTTACCCTCAAACCCCAGCAACTGAGCACTGTAAGTGTGTATGGGCATATTCAGAACAGCTATTCATTGCAAATTGAGAGTTTCTTAACCAGCTTTTCCTTCAATAACTCTTATTTATTTTTTTATTTGTCTTTCTGTCTGAACGCAGGAAAATCAAGAAAGGAAGGAGCAAGCTGCGAAGTCTGAGAAAAGGAAGAAACAGCTTAAAGGAGAAGATGCGAAGAGGCTAAAGGGAGAGTATGGAAAGAGCAGTACATTTAACAAAAATTAATTCTGGTTTTATTAGCCAGTCTTTTGTTAATTAGGAGGAAATTATCTGTTTAGCTGTGGCTGATCTAATACAATGAGAGTGATTTAGCCATGGATGATGTAGTTGTCAGGCAGATAGCATAGTAAGCCATCAATTTTCAAGTGCATGTGAATGTTTGGAAGAAATCATGATAGGGATGTTAGAAAAAAAATCACTCCCAATGAGCAAGTTACTACTGCTTTGCTTAGAGGTGGGTGATACCCTGGTATTGCTCTGAATAGTTGTTGGAAGACTTTTTGGGGTATAGAAAGTTGCACTTACTTGAACTTCAAGCTGTGCTGTGTCACTGTGGTAGGCAAGTTGTGTCACGTGTTACTGTTACCACAACATTTGGTTTTTTTCTGATTAGAGGTCTGATTCCTTAAAGCGGTTATGTGTGTGCTTTTGAAGGAGCGTCTGTGCTTTGCTGAAGAACGGCTGATTGACATAAATGCAGAAAAGCGTTTGCTGTGCTGGGCCTACCTGGGTGTGAAGCATTTCTAGTGCTAGCATTGGCATGCGTACGTTTTAAAATTTTATCTTGGCAAATACTTGACATCCACTTTTCTTGAAGATTTCTGCCAATAGCATTTGGTTACGATTCTTGATTCTTCAGAGAACCACTGCAAAAATGGCATTAGTGAATCTGAGTGGAGTTAATGTAAATATTACACTAGATGCTCACCCCTTGGGAGACTGTGTTTTTCCTTGTATCAGGTGTCTAAATAAATGGCCACCTTTTAGCTCCTCTTTCACGGTTAATCATAGTTAGAAATACATTTTAAAGATATATAAAATTCATTGAAAACTGACCAAAACAAAGTTTTCAATATTGTCTTGACAAGCTGTACTGCAAGTAAGTTTTACATACTTTGCAATCGTAACATGCTTAATGTAAAGCTGCAGATTAAAACAATAAACCTTTTTGCTGTAAATACAGAAAAGTAACTTAGTATCTGGTAAAATAAAATTATAAAGCGACATTCAGCAGCTGTAAGGATTAAAGGTGTGCTTCAACCCTGTGAAGAGAAGGAGCACCAGACCAGAAGAACCTTCTGCACTTCCAACCCGCAGTTTAGATGGAACTGTCGTTATTTTTAGTCTTTTGTGAGAAGGTGGATTTAATTCTTGGGGTATAAACTTAAACATGAGAGAGCATTTAGACTCTGAATTATTTTTTAGTACTTTAGAAAACTGTGCATAGCACTGGTGACAATGAGAATCGGGCATTTTTTTAACCTATTTTAATCTCCATCAGGATACGGTGACATAAATTACAGAGAGTATCAGATCTGGCATGGCGGGATGTTGGAGCTCATCTTAACATTCTTCAGTCTATGTAAAACCTTTTTTCTTTTTTTTTTAATCATATAATTAGCAAGTTAAGTAATTATTTTCTGTATTTATTTTCCGAAGGAGGGAATGAAAAGACAGTAAATCTGGTGAAACCCTATCAGCATGTGCTTACAGGATTATCAAGGCCTGGTTCCACAAAGAATTAAGTACACCTTTAACTTTGCAGGTACCTCCCTTGAAGCCAGCGATTCGCAGCACACGGGGTAATCCTGTGCATAAATCTTTAAGGCCCCAATCCCACAGTCTTTGAATCTCTGACCTTAACTCCAGTCACATGCTCTGTCAGTGTCAATATCTGGTTTATCCAGTTGTCTGAGGATCATTTCTCTGCAGCTGACAGATCTGCCACAGACAGCACACAGCAGCAAAGTCTCTTAGGGCAGGCAATAATCGCGCTTTCCCGAGTTCAAACAGAAGAGGTGAAGGCAGAAGCACCCATCACGGACGTATTATTAACAGATTACATGGGAGGGCTTGCAGCTACTGAAAATTGCTGAGAACCAAGCTGAGCCAGAAATTGTTACCAAAATTCAAACGTATGGCACGATTAAGAGAACAGAGCAATATCCTACTTGATTCCATGTATTAAAAACAGCTTTTCTGTGAATAAAATTTAAGATACGATTTCCTAAAAATGTTTGGTGACAGGCTTCTGTTGATTCCAGAGACTCGGACATCTAGGAGGTTTTTTAACTCCTCTGCACATGTTTACATATGTATTTACATTAAGATTTTTTTTCCATGCTTGGTACCGGATAAAGCAACTATCCCGCTTTATTTTCTTCAGCTTCTCTTGCAGCAGCTTCCGTTACTGAGCATTCAAATTCTTCAGGAGAATTGTATCAGATACTTGCAAAGACCAATTCTGTATGTTATTTCAAGACAATATATAATATATGTTATTTCAAAAGAAATAACATACAGAGGTTTCTTCAGCTTACCAAGTGGAAAAATGAGCTGCTTCTAATGCAAATGTGGGGACACAGTGAACGACCAGAGTAAGCAACAAAACAAAAACACTTAAGAACGAAAAGTGAAAGTGTGCAGTTAAATATCTGGTGAGAATTTACGTATGTAGCTCTAATACTGTAACTGCAGCAGAAAATGAAATGCTATTGAAAGATGAAGAGCAAATAAATTTTGATGAACAGGAGTTCCACAGCATAGCTACCATCGCTACATATAGAAACCAACTGCAAAAGCAGACACCCCCCCCCCAGTCCAATTTCTTATGTCAATATATTCAGCGTCAAATACAAGAGGTTTTCTCTGGCAAAATTCTTATTGTCTCTGCTTACACAGGACTTATTCATGCGGCTGTAAGTAACAAACTGATAAATGATAAAATGTCATCAGCATAAATTGGTCTTGCAATAGTAAAAGCATCAAGTCCTCAAGAGCTGGGGAAATAAGCAAATGTTCTGCTGCTAAAAGCTTACTGCTCCCTAGGTTACTGTTGTATTGCTTGGATTTGCTTTTTTAAAGCATGTAATAATGGTTTAAAAACTGTGTATTAAGGACAAGTCCAACTTTCAGTGCAGAGTTTACTTATAACTGCATTGTACTCTAGTATGTATTTGTAATCCAGGATGTGTTTCACTTTTGTGTATGTTCATTTTAGTAAACAGAGCTAAACAAATGGCTTATTAGTTGTGATTTTAAACCACTTACTAGCAAATAAGATCCCGAGCAACTGCTTTTCCTGTGCTGATTCCGAATACCGTCGCGGTATTTTTATTTTATTTATTCTTAGGTGCAACTGCAAGGATAGACTATCTGGATCTTAATCTCCTAAATAAGATGGTGAATAAATGAGAAAAAGCTTCTTAATTGCATCTGGCAATATAAAACTGTTAAGCAGTTAAATTAATTCCACATGAATTCTAGAAAACAGTAAAGATTTTTTTTAAAAAGCCTGACCCTGTGCCCCAGAATTCAATGAGTTTACTGGGAGACCAGCAGACTTCAGGCCATGCTCTCACAGGCATAAAGGAGCATAACCATATTGCAATGCTCCTTTAATCTCTTTTTTTTAAATATAAATCGCCCTGCAGAATCTCCAGCTCATTATATTGGCTGGAGAAGTGATTCAAATTGAGCTCATTTCATTAAAATGTGTTTTTAAATCTTTCCATAGGTTTTATGGAATCTTATTTCTGTGCATATTATTTACTCAACCAGCTGAAATAATGTGAAGAAGCCTCCTGTTTTCGCATCAGCTTGATTATTTGTTAGGCAGAGTAAGATGCTACGTAATTCAGCTGTTAGAGGGCTCGCCCTAGGATGCCAGAGACTAAAGTTCCCGTTCACATCTCTAGTCAGGGGAAAAACACAGATTTGAAGCAGTCAGTGTCTGTCACATCACAGCTGAGACCCTTAACTCGGTCAGTCTGCGGTGACAGTCCAAATACAATTCTGGGGGGCATTTGCTCTGGTTTATACATTCACTGTTCATGAGGGAGGGACCTGGCAGCAAAGCAGAATACCCGATGCGAGACCCCTCTCACAGCTTGACACAACAAGCTGAACTGTGGGATGAATTGCCTGTGCCCACCCACAGACATGTAAGTGATGACAGAATTGGGTGGCAGCTGAGCAGCTTTCTAAGTGTTGCTGAAGTATTCGACCTGGGCATCTAAACAGGCGGATACGCACTTTTTGAGGGTTTGGGCCAAAGTCTTCAGAAAAGACCCACAGCACTGGGACTTACACAGTTAGTAAAGCTGGTCTAACTCAAAGCAGTTAACGCTGAATCATTTTTGCCTAATCTGTTCTCAAAAAATGCCCAAGGACACAGGAATCCTGCAGCCTGGACAAGCCGCTGCTGTGCTAAGATGGTGCTAAAATGCTGCTGTGCTAAAACACCATCCTTAGGAGTAGCGTTGGAGCAAAGCTGGTCTTATTCGCAGCTTCTGTTTCAAGCTTAGTAAAGCTTTATATGCCTTCAAGTTTGTCCGTGTTTATCAGATCAGTTGGTTTAGCCTAATAAAAGATGCAAACTCTTTTCATTTCATCCTATTCACCACAGAGAAAACACAATAGCACTCCGTTTTAATTTGCAGCAGCCTTTTACGTATTTGGAGGCCGTTATCATGTCACCTCTGGTCTTTTTCTTCCTAGACTAGACCCCAGCCCTTTCAGTTTTTCATTCTGGGACTTTCCCAGTTTTTTCATCCTAGGGTTTTCCAAATTATGTTCATGCACTTGTGGCACTCTTCTAGATTTTCTTCAACTGGATCTTGTCTTCCTCACAGCGCAGTGCTGGATCTCCATCCATCTGGGCAGCTCAGCAGGGCTGAGGAGAGGGAAAGGACATCTTCCTGCATCTTACAGGTTGTTCTTCCATCTCAGCATGATGTTTGACTTTTTTGGCAACCATATAACATTTTGACTCCTCTTCAGAGAAACATCCTGGTCTCCAGTGTGATTCTTGTTGCTTCCAGCTCCACGCTGTCTGCACATTCAGTAAGTGCACTCTCTATTGCACACTCCAAGTCTTTCATGGAAACAGAAAAAATTCTGAACCACAAACAGAACCTTTACAATTTCACATGCGCTTTGTCAAAATAAATCATTCTTGACTGGTCTCCGAGTAGAGTCCTTCATGTGCTTTTGCACCAATTTACCATTTTTATCAGGGTTGTGAACAAACAGGTATTTGGTAAAAATGTAGTTCTGAAAAGAAACAGTATAGTTTGGGTTAATTTATTCTGCAGTAAATCTAAAGTGCACTGCTTTAATCATGCGGACATATTTTGCTCCTATTAGTTGCCCTAAAGTAAAAAGCACTGTGGGTTTTTTAGCTGAGAAGGCAAATGCCTGAAAGTTTTCCTGTGAAACTGCAAAGGTCAAGCGTTGTCAGGTGAATCGGTTTTAATGGAAGAGCTCTGAGGAACAGGGAGCTCCTCTGAGATACTGATACTGATCACTGAGCTAAGGGTTCATTCCCTTCTTTGTCAGTACCCAGCACCAGGTGACTCACAGGGGACGGGGACACTGCATACCTGCAGCCCTTACAAGTCGCATGGCACTCTGCGTGACCTCACTGTTAATTTCATCTATTACTCAATTTAAAAGTCAAACATTTGCTTTTAACTGAGCAAAATCTACCTTGAAGGTTTGATTTTTTTTTCCATCTCACACATCAAAATGGATTTAAATCCATTGATTTCAGTGGACTTGAGTTTGCTTTTAAATTGGTCTAAGAAGAATAATAAATCACTTCAAGTAATGAACTGCTTCATATTACTTCCATGCTGAGTTACGTGGTTTGAACTTTTATAAAGAGAAGCATTCCCCTGGTTGATTAGTTTGCTTGCAAAGTGTTCAGTAACTTTTTCGTGTAAAACAGTTTACAGAAATGGAAGATTTGACATTGCTGGCACTGGTAAGAAAATACAACTGGAGTTTCTGACCATGTCAGAATGATTACAGATTTGGGTCTGATTACAGAAATGCTGAAGAGAACATAAAAAAATTGTCAAGTTTGCTACATCTGAAATAACATAATAAGAAAACCCCAGAATACTTTAGAATACTTTCTGGCTAGTAAGAGCAGAGAAACTGCACCTTTCTTCGCACAAAAAAAAGCAGAAATTTCCACCAAGCCAGTCACTTTGAAGATAGGTGAAAGCTGTTAACGCATTCTTTGTGGCTGAGAGACACAAAGAACAAATAGCTGAAAACACTGTCATCTCCTGTTAAAAAGATTCTGTCCTTAAGCGGGGCAATTGACATGTAGCCATGCCAGGATGATTTGCTTTTAAGAAAACAGATAGAGCATAACCAAAAACCAACCAACCAAACAAAAGAACAACAATAACATTACTCTGGAAAAAGATTTGAGTTCCTATGCTAATAGGTGAAGAGTATCATAAAGAGAGAAAAAAAAAGCCATGCAAGAATGGCAATGCTAAATGCCATAAAATAATAATAAATACAACTCCAGGATCCCCTCGGACTTCAAAATGTAGCTGTGTACAGCTTCTCCTGCAGAGGAACGGCACCAGGAATATGTATTTCTTGCAGCAAAGGGTATTTTTATATTCTAGCTATGTGGAGCTGACTCGCAAGCTGTCAGTTTTGAGGAGAATGCGTGTGTGTGCGAGGGAACTGAGTGACACCACTGCTACATTTTGCTGTCCTTGGTGCTCATGTTTTCAAATCGTAAAAGCAACCGTAAATGTAATGCCCGACAAATATTTATTCCACAATGAGATGACACAATTTTTATTATTTAATGGACAAAATGATTTTGTTATTAAGCAGAAAAAAAATCTGAACAATTTGATGGAACAGTAAGGAAAGCTTTAGAGGAAACTTTGAAAGAAAATAAAAGCCAGGAGGGGAATGAAACTGGGATAAAGTACAAAAGGGACGAGCAACAGTAGAAATAGATCACTCCGGCACCGGCTTCCTTTGCCAACTATCAAGATAGACCAAATGCAGTAGACATGGGCTTCATTAAGAGACTCACCGTGGCGCGGAGTGTGGGGTGAGTACAATTACAAAGGGGGCAAGGTATCAGGTAAAGAGAAGTTTAAGTCATTAGCATGAATTTCTGTTGCATAGCAGGACCAGGCTGGTTGCAAATGATTGAGGAGATGGCAGATCAGTGCAGAAGTTTTTCAGATGAGGTCCATGAGCTGTCAGTGCGTGGCTGTGAAGTGAAACATGGCCAGTGCTGGCTGTTGCCATGTCAGGTGGAACAAGTTCAAGCTCGACTGGTCTGGGACGCTGGGCAGCTCTAGACTGGCTGGTACCAGGGCAAGAAGCCCCCAGAGTTTGGCGTAAAGCCTATGCTTGAGGAGTTGTGGCCAGGCATTTGGTGCGCATTAGACCACAGGAACCAAATGTCTTAAAAGACTTCACAGTAACTTTCCATCCTTACAACTGAAATAATGGTCAAAATAAAAGTAAATGTTAAAATTCAATAATGCAAAATTCTGAAACCCGCGCTGGAGGCTTGTCTTTCAGGCCATGTTAGATCGCACGCGGCATCTGGCTGTGAATGTATACATGAAATGCCAAGTAGCTGCACTGTGCGTGTGAAGCGCCAATGGCAGAAAGAGGTAGCAGCATTTCAGTGTGTGAGATACCAGCAGCATAAGTGTGGGAGAGGAGATGAGTTTTGTCACGTATGTGAAACTTGACAAGTCCAGGAATGTCTTAGGTGAGATACTTCCAGCTGAAAGGAGAAGACATTAATTCCCATGTAGAGGGTACTAGGGAACTTGACATGGACCATAGCGTACAATTCCAGCTGCCTGTACTCAAGAAACATGAACCAAATTCAGAACAGGTGCAGGGCAGGCAGATGAGAACGACCAGCGAATTGAGAGCCGGTCTTTAGAGGAGAAGAGTAAAAAATCTTGTCATTTTCTGCTGAGCAAAACAAAGCCAGAGACTGGATGTAATTCCTTCTATAAATGTATGCACAGGAAAGGGAGAGGAAGTATTTAAACTAAATGGCAACGTCAGCACAGAACATACGGATATAAATTGGTCAGAAGGCTGGGAATTAGCAGAGGTTTCTAACTAGAACAGCTCAGGAACAGTTGTTCAGCAGGAACAGTGAGGTGGTATATGATTTAGTTGACTGCAGTAGCCGGGGAAACTAGGCCCAAACATCAGGAGCTCCCTTCCAGTCTTCTCTTCCAAGTTTATCACCTCCACTGATCGATGCTAAATACTCCGTTGGAGCATACAGTGTTAAATCTTCCCTACCTCCTTTTCCTAGAGGAAATATTGCAAATGCTAGAAATGAAGTAGAGCAAATGTCTGCTCTGTTTGCCACCACAAATGCTTACAGGGTGCCGGAGTCTGGAATGCGTTATATTCTATTTCTATACATGCACATATGTAAATGCATACATGTATGTGTACACGCATGGGTAGGTGCTTGTGTATATGCATACACGCACACAGACAGAGCCCACACATGCACGTTTGAAATGGGCTGTACCTGCTGCTGTATTTTTATTTCTCAGGAGTTCATTCAAGTATTCCAGTACTTTCTTTTCACCCTTACACCAGAGTAACGGACTGTATGAGGTATGCATACACGATGTCTTTGTGTGACCTCATGTATTATCATGGCATCTCATCTGAGCCACAGTGTAAGAGAAGGAATGCGTCACTTGAAAATGCTGAAGTTCTGTCACTTGCTCTCTTGGTAGGAATCACACGCACGCATTTGCCAGGAGGAGCGTGCAAGCAGCGGCTGGTGAAGTTCCTCCTGTCTGAAGCTGCAACCTGGGTTTTGCTTCTGTGCACGCATCTGCGTGCAGGCATGTACGTGCGTATATATGCCTCATACTAACACAGCTGCACGTGCCTCAGACTAGTCTGTAAGCTTACACATTTCAAGTTGCTTTTTTTAAGGACATGGTGCCACATGCCTGGAGCTAGAGAACGTGCGTTACAGAAAAAGTCAAGCCCAGCGTACAGCTCGTGCATGGGGAAGGGGTTATGGGTGCCAGGCACTGTCTGTTCACCTGTCACACCAGGGAAGCGGGCATGTAAACCTGCCCCTGTGACAAACCTCCACGCGCCTCGTTTGTTTATTTGTCTTGCCGTGACGGTCCTGGGCTTTTTCAGGTCAGTGTGTGACTGTATGTGTGGGTGTGCACGTGTGCCTCGCCGAAATGGACTTGGGTGTCTCAGGCCACAAGGACAGCGTATGTATGTGCCTGTCAACGGGGTATGTGCCAGTTCAGTAACAACAGTCGTATGTATTTTAGGCTAGTGTGTGTGTCTGTCAAACCGAAAGTGCGCCTGCCCATGTTTCTCGGGCCAGCGGGTGGATGTTTGTGTCTCATGACCCGTGTGTGCTAGAGTAGCTTGTGTGCCTGTCCTTCTTCCTCTGACTGTTAGGTATCACGGGGTACTCTGAGTGTACCTGTGCACGTGTCAAGCTACCCTGCGTGAGCAATTCTCTGTGTGCCTGACAGTGGCAGTCCCAAATGCCTCAGGGCAACATCTGTCTTGCAGTGACAGTGGCCCATGTTCCTCAGGCCAGGGACTGTCTGTCTGGCAGCGACACAAGCTCACACACCTCAGGACTGTATGCGTGTCTCACAGTGACACAGCCCCCGCGCCTAAGACCAAGAGACAGACTAAGGGTCTGTCTTGCTCTGACACCGTCACACACACCTTCGCACTGCTCGTGCATCTCACAGTGACAGTCACGCACCTCAGGATGGCACGTGTCCGTATGTCCCCATGACACAGCCCCACAGGCCTGAGACCGCCGGGACAGCCACACGCCCCGGACCCGTGTGTTGCGTCTCTCCGTCACGCAGCCACGCGCCTCAGACCCGTGTCAGAGTGACACAGCCACACACCTCAGACCAGCGTGTGAGCATGCCTCACAGTGACGCAGCCCCGCGTGACCCAGCCCAACGTCTGTCTGTTTGTCTGTGCCACAGGCCTGGCTGCCTCCTACAAGCCTGTCCGAGGGTGACACAGGCCCACGTTCCTCCGCGCTGCCACCGTCCCACGCACGCCTCAGGACTGCGCGCGCCTGACAGCGCCGCAGCCCCCGTCCCGCGGAGGTCGGTGCGCGCGCGCCTGTGTGGAGACTCTGCGTGTGTGTGACGAGGCTGCGCGTGTCTGAATGCGACCGCGCGGGGCGGCGGCGGCCG
>NW_008795405.1:18794367-18804744 GCF_000699145.1 Aptenodytes forsteri
GGTTGTGTTCCCTGCAGAACGCCTGGAAGTTTGTTCGAAGAACATTTTAAAATGGAGCGCGAGTAAAATGGAAAAAACAAGTTATGTAAAAGTACAAGATTTAAACAGTTTGATGAAAACAGGGAACATCTTACGTGGCTTTGCTTGTACGTATTTTTGAATTGAATGTAATGCAAGGATTCTTAAAACGCTCTATTTGCCTAGTATAAACCAAATTAGACACAAAGGTGATCCCAAATAATAGTAATAACTTTTAAAAGAACTGTTTTCAAACATTAATTATGAACATATTAGACCAATACAGCTAATAATCTGTTCAGTTGTCCCTGTAAACTATATGACCGCATTAATAAGTAGTCAGCGTAGTCCAGCTCAGTTGGTATATACCATGAAATTTATTCTGCTTTAAAATGCATGATAGCTACTGAAAAGCTACAGATATCCTTGAATCTGAGATGATAAATCCAAGGACGTTTGTGTAATTAAGTACGTTATGTAAACAAATGTTGCCATGTGAGTTAAATATTTAGAAGGTGGAGGAAGTATTTTCAAGTGGGACATGAAACTCCCAAGGTCTTGAATCACCTTGGGGAGAAGTTTCTGTGCAAAAGTTAGCTAATGAATATGTATTATCAGGGCTATAGCTACTTTTCCATCTTTATTTCTCCCTTCCCCTGCCCCCCCAAGCTGTTGCTAGGAATTTAAACACCGGTCTCATAATTGCTTTGGTGAGAAAACAAAATGTAAAAGTTTTAGCTGAGGAGGAGCATTTCATATAGGCCACAGTCAAACAGTGCTTTCTCATGGGTTTACTGTTACTACTGCAAGAAGTCATATTGGTTCTTTTTAGACCTGCTTGTGAGAGATGCCCTGAAGCCGCTTTTGAGACTGATTTGCTGTCCATCCACAGAACTGATTTGCAAGCATGGCCCCCAGGTGCAGCCTCAGAATACCCTTTGAAGGGTACAGGACTCTGCGTGCGTGAGCGTGCCAGAAGGGTTAGTGTGTTAACAACAGGCTAGATGGCTTAGATGGTTTAATATGCTGCTGCGCACATCTAGATCATCTTTCTGTAGCCTGATGATGAGACCAGGACGGGTGGAAGGCAGGTGGATCTAGAAGAGCTCTAGACTCTTTTCAGAATAGTGTTCACTGATACACGCGCACACACACCATGTGGACGAGACTACAGTAGAATTACTAATACACGGATTTAATGGAAGTGTCTTCAGGATTAGAGTTTAGGGAAGAATATAAAACATTTGAAAGAGAAAATATGAGTAATGATTTGAGTAGCAAAAAGTTATACAACTTAAGTGAGAAGTGGGGTTTTTTTTAATACTTAAATGGGGGTTTTGCGCATTCGGCAATTTTGAGGATGCTTTTTAAAAAGATGCCATTTTAATAATTTAGTATTTCATACTTTAAAGCCAATCATGCAAGTAGATAACAGTGTATCATTCTTGCCTCTGTTAGAACTCAGATGGGACTGTTAAGGTTTAGTAAAGATATGCACATATCTAAGCACATGAACAGTACTGATGAGTTCTCTCAGTGTGATAATGGTAGGTCATTAACTTACAGGCGTAATCAGTTTGAGAGGGACTTCATTAATGCTGTGTACTGCCATGAAAAATGTCAGCGTTTGGACGAGAATCATGCTTGCTTCACGTTTCTCCTAGAAACTAAGAAAAACTTTCTTAGTGCAATAGCACTTCTGTACTAGAAGAGATTGCTTAAACAAGAAACACTGAAGGTCTCCCTTATTAGAGACTTTAGAGAAAATGTCAGAAAAAGTTCCATCAGGAATTTTGTGTGTTCTAGAATATGATGGTTGACAAGGTTATTTCCTGTCCACTCCATTTTCTGAGACATTGACGGAAACGGTGTTCAACAGCTTGTTTTAGTCCTCAGTGAAATGAAAGTAGGGAAAGCTAGAAAATTAATGTCTGAAAGGGGGATGTTTGTCTTTTAAAACAATGTCTCAACTAGATGAATTCCTTTTTGTGGTAGGATACTCTTTGAGCTAACATTTTAAAAAAGGTGGGTTCCCCCCCACCCCGAATAGGAATTTCAATTCAGGGCCAAATTTGAGTTTGAAGAGCTTTCTCAAAATAGTAGTTCCCTAATATTTCTATGAAAGGAAATAATTTTCATTAAATGTTTCTGAAGTATTTTTAGTGTGTTGATTTCGTGAGAAAAAAAATCTGTGACACCTAGATTGCTACAGAGGAAATGAAATTATATTTCTTGGGATACTGGAAAGAAAGGCAAGCAGGCAAATGGGAGTAGGAAGTCCTTCAGAGGCACAAGGGAAGCTTCAAAATATGTTAAATAAAGAAAATTCTGCATTAAAACCCCAGCCTCTTTAATTTTCCTGAGCTTTCAGAATTTAATTTCACAGGAATTGAAGAGTCTCAATTTGTTGATCATCTTGTTTCAGTCTTTCTCAGTACTTAGATTATACACAGTCTAAGTCCAAACAAATTGGGTACACACCATAATTCGCTTAATTTTTCACATTAGTGACACTGAAATATGTGACATAATTTAAATATGAAGTCTTAGTTCACCTGAAGTAATTGATTTCATTTCACCTGTATACTTGAAGCATTCTTTGTGAAAGAGGATGTTTCAATAAGGGTAAAAGATCTCTGGATATTCTCGTAGATGATGCTGAACAAAACTTTTCACAGGCTGCTTTCATTAAAATACCAGGCACACATACCCATATAAACAAGCAGAAAAGGTATTTCTAAATAAATTAATAACAACAGGCAGTTTAGGGCTGTTAAGGAACTGAGTAGGTTTGTCTAAGTTCGGGTTATTAATGGAGAACATCAAAAACATTTTTCCTCTAAATTGCTCTTTCAGCAAGCAAAGGCATTCAGAAGCAGAACGGTAGAGGCTAACGTTTCTTTCTTACTGTGGCCTCTTGGGGCATAGAACTGTCGCATTATGCTGTGCAATACTTTTAATCCCTGATATATTTTCAGGGAAGGGTACAATCAAAGAGTTCAACTGCAAATGTTTCATTGTGATGTTTCCTTTAAAAACAGGTTTTATGCGTTTGTTTAAAGCTTTTAATGGATAGAGTATCAAAGATAGAGGGAAGTTCACTTTTTACCTAGCCTCTTAGCATGTGTCATAGAACGGGAAGTCCTAATGTAAGCTTAAGTAATTTGGATACATGTAACATACTAACGAAGAGAGGTTTGGCATTGCTCAAAACGTGGCTTCAGATCGTGATTTCTTCAGTGGCAGCTCTCATTCCAGCTGTATGTTTCTCACATCACCTCATATGTTGTTGTGTGGCTACCTTCGAAACGAGAGCTTGTGGCTGGTTTTAGCTACCTGGGTTTTAATTGGATAATTTCTCAGATCTGGTCTGGAGCATGATCAAACAGTCAACTGTCACAACTGCCGAGGTGATCTGCCTCCAGAGGCACCACTTAAACTAGATCTGTTCCCAAAAAGTTGTATATAGAACTGCTGTATTAAGTTCACAGTTAACTGAGGACAGCTGGTGGTCATACAGTTCTAGCTGTTTCCTTGAGCTGAGACTACGTAAGGTACACTTGTAGTAATAACTCTTCACTGAACGTATTTACTGTACAGTTCTGTATGGGTGTCAATGGAAAAGGAAATAGCGTGCATTGTCATATATGGCAGGAGAAGTACCACGCATCTTTGCCAATAATGGTAAATTACTCATGAGACACTTTCTGTGTGTGCCAAGAATGTCTAGGAATTCCTGGTGTAATGGGGAGTAAACAATTCTGCCTTTCCTGATGGAAGTTTTCTTGTGCAATAAACAGTTTCAATAAAACCTCCAAAAGCTCTGTAGGAAAATGCCTCATGAACAATTTGATAGAAAACTTGAAGGGGAGGAAGGAGAAAAAGATTTTCCAAAAGCTCTGTGAAAGATACAAAAATACTGCTAGTACATTAGTAGAGCCGCTGTGATAATGATCATTACCTGCAGTGGGTTTGATCTCGGTTACTGAATAGATTGGTAAAACGGTTGTGGCACAAATGCATATCTTTCCTTCACTTCATACCAAAACCAGTGACAATGATTCAGCAGCAGGGACTAGTCCAAGACAGTTTTTAAGATTTTTTTTCAAGCCTTCATTTGGCACTGCTGTTCCAGTGTTGCCCATAACAATGCTGGATGTGTCAGACCTGCGACACTTCTGCCTTCTGGAAGCCTGGAAACAATCTGCCGGATGTTACCGGCATTCCCTGAAGAACTGGCATTGAAGAAACACCACCAATTTGTAAGAATGTGATTGCAGTAAGGAGAGCTGTTACTAGATGTCTTAAGCTTCTCATATTAATGGGCTTTTATTTTTCACTAAATATGCGGTCGCTTTTTAAAACATTTCCTCTATCCAAGTCAGTATGCTTTCAAGTTAAGGATTGCTTTGGTTTTAAAAAGGCATCATCTGATGTTTTGAGATGGATGGACAAAAATTATAGTTGATGTTAATACTGAAGAAAAGCTGAGGAGGTTGAAAAAGGTACCAGAAAAACTTGCTGTTAAGGCCTTTTGTGATTGAGTAGTTTGCAGTCATTTGGACCGAAGAGATGTAACCAAAGTCATACACCAAGGACATTGAGTGGCTAGTTTTCTTGATGTAGTGGATGTTAACAAATAAGATTGAGAGGGGCTAATCAGTAAGAAAAGCCTAGCAACATTTTGGGTTTGAGATACCATTGCAACGTTAGAGAACAATCTAGGAAAGGGTGAAGGGACGTGCCCAACACTTACGATACAAATAACTGTTGCATATTATTGCCAGTTTCCTTATTTCCTTGTTCTAGTGTTTTAATGAATGCAAGGTAAATATCACATATATTAGAAGTCATACTTTGAGGAATGCAAAGGAATATACCGTGGGCAAGTGATCGAATAATAAAAAACAAACGTGGCAGAAATGCCAGATGAGAAGTTTTTGTCGGTGGTTTAGGTGCGAGACAGGGCAGTGTCCTTTGTTCCTCTGTTGTGCTGCTGACATGGCAGGACAAAGCAGCCGCAAGTTGTTGTGATTGTCCCTATTGATCATGGGCTGCTGGAACTGTTTGCAACGGGGATTAAATTAGGGCAGTTTTATGTGATGATTACGTGGAGTTACAGGGGCTTGCTGGCTACTGTTTTTCTCTGTGTGTATGTATCACGTGTTGCTCTCCTTTCAGTGAGATTTAACCCTGATATTTAGTATAATTTCTCCCTACAGGATAAAGTAGCACATAAAGACTTTAATCTCCTAATGATTTAGTGCTTGATGATCTTCAGTGAAGAGATTGATGACCTTGAGGTCATGAGTGTGCAGTGACTGCAGTTTTTGATTTCTCTAACGTTTGAGAAAGTTGATAGTCCCATTTGCACGTACATGTGCATTCATACAGGCATATTTCTTTCTATGTAATTTTTTGCAAGATTCCCTGCAAGAAAGCAAGTAGGTTTTATTTTGCTGTTCAACACAGGAGAGGGTTCATTACGTGCGAGTGGTTTCCTTAGCTACAATAAAGAAGTCCACCCTTTCAAAATTGAAACTTTTTGTAGCGATCTGTCACGTACAAGGTATTTTATCCAAATTTTATTTTTCATTTTGCTTATACATACTTACGTGCTACACTATATCATTTTAGGCTTTAGAACAACATGGTAACATTGCTATTTTAAACTAGCCTCTCCTTTGGGCATCAGTGAGATCATCTCAGGACCACCAGGATTATAAATACTGTATGAGAAGGTCAGGTTTAAAGTTTCCAAATCTCCATAAGAAAGCAAGCTTAATTTTCAATCCCCTTTATAAAGCCTGATAAATTTATTATCCTCTGCAAGCATCAAAAGAAAGCAGCTGAAAATTAAGCTGAAATGACATCTGTTCTATTTCATTCCTGTTGTAACTCACTAGCTGTTGTTAACTTGTTTACAGATATAAGAAAAGTTATGTTCATATCCTTGGATCATATTACTTCCCACAGGGACATGACTACACTTCTTCAGAAGAGAGGACTAAAGATGAGCAGACATGTCTAGGTTTTTCATGTTTGATTTCCTTTCTTTTAGGATTCTGCTAACGTTAGTCAGAATGCTTTTTCCACTATAGAATTTTCTATCAATATACCTTGAATTTATTATTTTCTTTACATCTTGTGCTGGAGTTGTGTGTTGTGTTGTAGTGGTCTGTCATAGTAGGTCGTTTTTACGTGGTTTGACAAAACTTTAAATTCAGTTTGAGAGAAAATAATTAGAGTTTAAGAGTGTCTAAGTTGCCTACACTGACTGCTGTTTAAAACCTGAGTTGAATTAGACCTGGCTTTTCCAGTTGCATTTTTCAGATACTTAGGAAGACCAAGGTATCCATATAAGTTAGGGTCACTTTTCATTTGTAGTAAAGGAAAAATACTACATTATTAGTGCAAAATATAATACAAGCTTCAGGGGTTTGTATTTGCGCTAGAAATAATTTTATATATTTCTTTAAAAGGTCAAAAGTTTTGCTCAGTTCTTCTCAAGAGTGTTTGTGTTTACAATCATACTAATTACCTCATTAGGCTTTAGAAGGTCTCCTTCCATGGGAATTCATGAGTTTTTGAAGAGATCACTATCTTAATTGGGAAGGTGAGACCCTGTGGATTTTGTTCGTTCTATGAGGCAGTGAGAAGGGACACAGCAGGAACACACTTGAACAGATGCAGGAATCAGACATAGCAGTTCTGTGCAGAGTTGTTCTTACTTGAAACCATTATGGCAAACATTCTTTGGGAAGAAGAGCAAGGCAAACTAGACTTGGCTGACGATGATTGGTGTCAGGAAATAAATACTTGCAACTCACTCTAGCTCTTTGTCACCACCACAGCTTTAAAAAATCACTGCTCCCCCAGTTCTTCTGGTCTAAGTATACTTCTGATTATTCCCTAACCCAGCTCTTTCCAATGGCTTGGGTTAAAAAAAAAAAGTTATGATCCACTTTTTGGAACTGAGTTGGGGTGAGTTGGGTGCTATCAGGCGATAGTTTAACTGGGAAAATTAGCAAGAAAGAAGTTCCAGTAAAGGAAACTATAACAAGCACCTATGGCAGCAACCTCCCAACTGGAATGTGCAGCACTTTCAGTCATCTGACAAAAGCTTTCACACACAGGTGATTTTGTGACATTGTGTCTAAGGGTCTGAGTGTTCAGAGCACTTAATGCATTCAATTGTTCGTATGTTGGTTTGTTTTTTTTTTTAAACCAAAGATGTTCTAAACTCATTTGCAATGGTGTAAATCAAGAGAAATGCCATCAAAGGCAATGGATTTATATTATTATAAAGTTCATGTCAAAGCCAGTTATGCTGGTAACACTTATTTGCTACATTTATTCAAGTTAGCTCCAGGCAGTTGCTAATGTAAGTTAGAAATAGCCATCGTTAATTAAATTGTAAAGGGAAAGAAGAAACAATTTATGTAACAAGGCTCCTTCTTGTTTATTCAGACTCATATATGAAATGCTATAAATGGAAGAAAATTACTCAATCCAGATTAGAAAACAGAAGTATTTTATAGTCTGTTTCATAGTATGATGAGAGGTGTTTGGCCTGCAGATGCAATTGAATTTCAGAAAATGTTTTGCTTCATCGATGGATGGAATTAGTGGAGCTGGGACACTTACAATGAAAAGAGATAGACGGGAATCATAGCATTTGTTTTCAGATGCAGACTTCCCAAACTGCTGGTTTGTAGCTGGTATTCCAATTCATAGATTATAAATTCATAGATTATAATGCCAGAGGGGATCACCTTGTAGTCTTGTCTGAGTACCAAGGACACAGTATTCTAGTGGCAGGGGGGGGGCGGCCCCAAAAAAAAAGAAAAAAAAAAAACCAGCTCTCTACTCCTACTTGATATTCCCATTTATACATGTGAGGTTCGCCTTAGGCGTATCAGCCAGTACTGAAACTGTGTTCAGACACCTCCACATGCTTCCTAGCGTAGATAACTCCCATCCAAAGTTTGACCTTCCTTTTTGTTTTGAATTCATTTATTCTAAACCTGGTCATGACATTTTATACATTCACGGCATATACCAATTGGCTAAGGAGCTCGGACTGCCGCATACTGCTGGTACACCACTCAAACGATAGTTGTGTCGGCTGCAGATCTTCAATAACGAGTTTCTATTTTTTCCCCATTGCATTGATTAGCATTGCGAACTGGAGAGGGTGAGAACTGATCACTGTGGAACCCATCAGAAACAAACCTGTTTCGTGTTCATCCTCTAGTTATAGTTTGAAACTATCAGGTTTTAAGGCATTTTATATGTGCTCTGGTGCTTTTTCATATCAATCTAGTTTGTTAATCAAGCTACATTTGGGCATTGTGGGGAGCACTAAGCAAATGAAAGATGTGCTAACCAGTGGAAACCAGCAGAGCATCTGAAAACACTCCTCCCACATAGGCAGAATGCAGTCTCTTGCACGCTGCCTGGCTGGCAAGAGCACGCAGAAACATGTCTGAGCATCAGGACACATTTCATTCCTATTCAGACATGTATCATAAGGCTAGCTGGGAGGAAGGCGTTCCTGCTGCAGGTGCTGAACAGCCTCACTGCTGCTCTGAATAGAAATTCTGTTTCTACCTTGGAATGTTTCAGCTACAGAGAATAGAAGAGATGATTTAAAAATGCAATACAGCACAAAACATCAGCCTTGAAATGGCTGAGCACTTGGGAAGGTGGATCTGTTTCTTCATCTTTTTTGTAAGTTCTACTAACAAGAAAAAGACTATGTGTTTGCCTGCTAACCTGTTCATAATAATTATTAATTCCCTGAAAGATAGTATTTATACAAGCATACAGTTGTTAACACTGGTAAAACGGAATAGCTTCTCAATTTAGTGTCTTGATGCAGTGCTTGTGTTCACGTATTATAGAATAGTAATCAAAGTACATCTCTTCAGTGCAAGAATCCAGTATCACAAATAGGTCAGCACATAAAAAGCTTGGAAAAGTATTTTCTTTTTAAAATACGTACTTGAAAAAAATTTTGTTTTATAAGGCAGCTTAAATTCCTTTAGCTTCTTCTGGTACTAGGACAACACAAAACTTTACACTTCGATTATTAGAAGTCTGAAAATATAGATTAAAATCTTCCAGAAAAAAAATCTCATTTTTATTTGAGTCCAACTTAAACATTCTTTAAAAATAATTAAAAAAAACCCCAATGACAACCAAACCTCACCATACAGGATTACTCTGCTCTGAAAACAATGCCTAGTATGTTTCCTGCTGTTTAACTCTTGACAACAACATGTTGCAACTCCTTCCATTAACTTAAAGTCTGTTTTCCAACCTGGAATGACAGGCATTTTAGGTTGTTGAATTTAAACCACATTGCTGGTGGTCTGCTGGATTTTAGAAGAAAGGGGGTATAGCTTGAAGCACCACAAGGTAATAGAGCATTCCTTAGGCAAAATATATTGAAATTATACATATTAATGCTGTTAATAGAGCCTCAACTTCTAGCACTTGCAAAGTTAATAAAAACTGATTTGTTAAGCAATGTAGTTACTTTCAAAAGGCTGAATACTAATTTTCCACTGCAGGCTATGGATGACTTCAATGACAGTTGTTTTTTCTTAGGTGCCTGATTTAAATGTGAAGAACTCTAACACCTGTCAAATACTGTTAGAAACAAGCATTTATCCACTCTGAAACTTTCACATAGCTGATATGAAGAACAACAAGCCATGGCTGCACAGTCAAAAAGTATTGCTGTATATAGGCAGTGCCTCAAAGGAAGGATTTTTGTGTGCTCTCTGGAGATGAGCTTCCTAAATGATATTTAGGTCTTTTTATTACTATAGTAAGATATCTATCATGATGTCTTTGGCATGCTTAATACTTTCTAGTTCTCAAGTCCCACTTTGTTGCTGCAGTTTGCTATAATTGATAGCCCCAGTCACCTGCACCTGGTAGGTTTCCTGCATTTGGCACAGGTTTAATAGAGTCACTAGAGGTTAAAGTGGCTTAACAGAAGGGACACTTCCAGTTGGCGGCCGGTCATGAGCGGTGTTCCCCAGGGCTCAGTACTGGGGCCGGTCTTGTTTAATATCTTTATCAATGATCTGGATGAGGGGATCGAGTGCACCCTCAGTAAGTTTGCAGACGACACCAAGCTGGGTGGGAGTGTTGATCTGCTCGAGGGTAGGAAGGCTCTGCAGAGGGACCTGGACAGGCTGGATCGATGGGCCCAGGCCAACTGTATGAGGTTCAACAAGGCCAAGTGCCGGGTCCTGCACTTCGGCCACAACAACCCCATGCAGCGCTACAGGCTTGGGGAAGAGTGGCTGGAAAGCTGCCCAGCAGAGAAGGACCTGGGGGTGT
>NW_008795405.1:18805199-18835178 GCF_000699145.1 Aptenodytes forsteri
AGACGTGTAGATGAGGCGCTTAGGGACATGGTTTAGTGGACATGGTGGTGTTGGGTTGACGGTTGGACTCGATGATCTTAGAGGTCTTTTCCAACCTCAATGATTCTATGATTCTATGACACAAGTGCTAATGAGCCTGCTGGAATCACTGCAGGAGCAGTAAGGAGGGTTTCAGGTTGAAGTGGATGCCAGTGTTCAAGACACTGCTGTCATCCCAGTTGTACTCTTAGCCTTTTGGAGCTTCAGCAGGTCCCCTAATCATTCCTTCTTCGGAACAGAACTTCTCACACCAGAGTAGTTTAATGGGAATGCCCAGGCTTCCCAGATTTTGGAAGTGAATGCTAATTGTTATTTCTGGTCATACCGTCATCTCTCAATACAGACGGTGCCAAAGTGGGACTGGTGATTAATCTGTGAGAAGGTGTTGCCTTAACATTCCCTTTGTTAGAGAAGCTTTTGAAGAACCACAAAAGAAGGCAGATACCATCTCTAGAGACCTAGGAAGGTGCAAATGATGAAAGATAGATAAAATTCAGGTGAGATCAGTGGTGCACAGCAGAGATTCTGTGAGCTGGGTCTGGATATTAAATGGAAGCTTATTCTGCATAGCTGCATCTGAAGCAAGGGCCAAGCAGAGAAACCAAAGATTTCTTGGTCCAAGTGGAAGCATCCAGAGGGTCCAGAGAATACTGTCACTAGGTGTGTTAGTGTTGACACCACTTTAATGAAATACCATTTGAGGAAAAGAAGGGAGCTTACATGGTTGCAGTGTACCATGCACCTTCAATCATGTAACCTTCAGATTAAGCCCAGACAAGGTTTCAGGTTCTCCTTACACTTCGTTAGCAAAAGAAATGGCTCTCATAGACCCTACATTGACTGTTAGAACTCAAGTAAAATTAGAAAAGGAGTAGATATCTTTAATATCTGAGCCATTAGACTGCCAACGTTAGCTTTAGATTAGAGAAGTACTGTTTTATAAGGTCTGTCACTGAATTTTTGGTTTATATTATCTGTCCAGAGTGACTGAAAGTGGATTCAGAGATTTTTGGCAAATAAAGGATGTATCATATCTGCTGATGTTTCTGTGCTTCAGCATTTTTTTAATGTATGCCAGCTTTCACAGATGATTGAATAATGTCCCTTTTTAAGAACTTGCTAAAGAAAGAAACAGCATTTGTCTGGGTATCAGTAGTTCAGGAAAATTTCCAAAATCATAAACTGTCTTTCATAAACACTCTCATACTGGTATGTCCCACCTCCTAAAATTTTAGGATACAAGAAAACACTTCTGACTATAATTTAGGAGTGCTGTTATCTCAGATTGTGAGTCTTCAAGCCTGATTTCATTTCTTCATGTTGATTAAGAAAAGCAGAATATAACTATACTGTTAGTGACAACAAATACTTTTGAAAGAGCCTGGTTCCCCATTTTCTCAGGGAACGTTTGTAGTAGAGATTAAATCAGTGTTAAATAATAGAGTTCATTCTTTTAAAGTTTCCATCTTGCTATCATCTATAGGCAAGCAGAAAAGGAAAGCTGATGATTTCAGAAGAAGTTACTAGCCTCTTTCTCAAGCCTGAGAGAGGCTAGTACCACTGTTATACCACTTTAATAAATTAAGCTAGTGTTTCAACCAGTGCAATCCATCCAGTCTCAGACCTTTTAAATATCATGTAAAGGAGTCTCCTGCATGATTTATTAGCCTGCTAGATAGTTCAGTACCTTTAACTAGATCCAAGTTCCTACAACTGGCTGCTTATATCTGGGAGGCAAGCTAAATACCCAGGATGGTTCTGCTTTCTTCAAGATTCTCCAGACAAGTTGTAACTCTGCATTAGCAAGACACTTGGGATTCCTTCCCAGCCCAAGGATGAGCTACCCAGCAGTTTGCTAAATCAAATGAAATTTTACATTGTCGTGGTTTAACCCCAGTCGGCAACTAAGTACCACACAGCCGCTCGCTCCCCCTGCCCCCAGTGGGATGGGGGAGACAATCGGGGCGGGGAAGTAAAACCCATGGGTTGAGATGAGGACAGTTTAACAGGACAGCTAAGGAAGAGAGAATAATAATGATAAAAGAATACACAAAACAAGTGATGCACAGTGCAATTGCTCACCAACCACCGACGGATGCCCAGCCAGTCCCCGAGCAGCAGTCACTGCCCCCCGACCAGCTCCCCCCGGTTTATGTACTGAGCATGACGTCCCATGGTATGGAATATCCCTTTGGCCAGTTTGGGTCAGCTGTCCTGGCTGTGCCCCCTCCCAGCTTCTCGCTGGCAGGGCACGAGAAGCTGAAAAGTCCTTGACTAGTGTAAGCACCACTTAGCAACAACTAAAACATCAGTGTGTGTTATCGGTTATTCTCATCCTAAATCCAAAACACAGCACTGTACCAGCTACTAGGAGGAAAATTAACTCTATCCCAGCCAAAACCAGGACATATATGTACCAGTTTTTCTGTTACCACTCATACTCAGCTCTCCCTTAGCAGGTTATCTTTTTAAACTTCATTGTTGAGCTCACATCTTCCAAAACATGAGAATTACTTTTGTTGTATTTAAAAGCATATTTCTTAATGTTTCCCTCCATCCCACTGCTTAAAAAAGAACTTGAATTTTTTTATAACCTGTGTCTTTTATTTTTTTGTACCAGTTTTTCTGTTACCACTCATACTCAGCTCTCCCTTAGCAGGTTATCTTTTTAAACTTCATTGTTGAGCTCACATCTTCCAAAACATGAGAATTACTTTTGTTGTATTTAAAAGCATATTTCTTAATGTTTCCCTCCATCCCACTGCTTAAAAAAGAACTTGAATTTTTTTATAACCTGTGTCTTTTATTTTTTTAATGTTGTGTTTCAGTGTATATCCACATTTTGAAAGGAGTGTCAGTTGCTGTTTTTCTGTATATTACGTGCAAACAAATGGGCAAACAAGTAAATGAAACTCTGGAAGAACGTGTGTTATATTAATTGTTATAAACAACTATTCTTTCTCAGAGTTTTCATGTAACAACTCCGCTCATTCAGCCAACACTCTTCATTATTTGCAAATTACCAGTCACAGTCTCAGTTCTCCTTCCAGTAGATGCCCTCATTCCAGACACTTTTACATCATTCAGACCTCATAGCAAATCCACGAAGATTTGTCATCATTTTGGAAAATGGAAGGCCTGTAAGCATCAGAGCAGACAAGCAGTCAGATTTCCCAACCTTACCAGTAGGAGAAAAAGTTATATCACCACAGAACAGCAACAAACATTAAGCCTGTCGAGAAAACTGGACCTTTAATTTTCAAAACTTTGCTGCTTCAGTTCAAATCAACTCGTGACCTTGATTTACCCACCTCTTCCCAAGTTTGTTCTAAAGCCTTTTGGGAAAAATCAGTTTCTTGAGGAAAATACCAGCATCCATTCTCAGGTCTGGTAGATGGTCGTATAAGGTATGAATTGTAGTAGACTCCGTAAAGGTGTGGTGGTGTTAACTGGGAAGATCATCCCTTGACAGGGAGACTCTGTGAAGCTGCAAAGACTGCACATGCTCCCAACTCTATGCAGACCTTCCATCTTGGACACCAAGGGAAGCAGTAGCTGTTTGCGGGTGGGCAGGCAGGAAGAGCTTCCATTCAAAAGGAAATAGTGGGCATTGTAGGCTTAACTCTAAAGAAATGACCATGTACAGAAGATGCCCAAAAAGGATGGGCTTGTCTAGGCATGTCAGAGGCAGGATTCCGTGGGTGGTAGTTCAATCCAGTTTTGTTCCCAGAAAGCATTGGTTCTCTTCTAGCTTCTGCCACCACTCCCACGTTTGCTCTTGCTTTGCCCCAGTCCTGCCTTGACTCCGTGGTATTGTTCTGCTTCCTAATTCTACACAGTCCTGCTGAAATCCTTCAGCCCCCTAATTGTCCTGTCTGAGCCCTTTTTACAGTACTACAGCATCTCAAGAAACTATAAGGTGGAGAAAGCAGTGATCTAGACGTGAATGTGTAAATAAAGAAAAGATGATCTTATCAAATCTGCTGAGAGTTGAGAGCGGTGGTATAAGACCATTAATCTTCTGGTGTTTCTTTCTGTTGCAGGGTGGGAATAACGCAGGCCATACTGTGGTTGTTGATGGAAAAGAATATGATTTTCACCTATTTCCTAGTGGCATCATTAATCCAAAGGCAATTTCTTTTATTGGTAAGACAATTTTGGAACTTACTAAATAAAATAACATTACATGGTGGGTAGCTGCAACCATAGTTTATAGTAGCAAACAAAGAAAAACCTATAGGTGACTGTCAGTCAGATTTGTTTTAGCTTCAGCTGTTTGTCTTTTATTTCACTGCTGCTTTAACGTGAGTTATTCTATGTTCAGTGTCAGTTTAGTCTGCTGCTGGAAAACTGGAAGTAAGAACCCCATCTTTCTATCAAGTTGCTCTTTTTTATACTTTATGGTACAAGTTTGGATCCCACCGTCTACTTGAAGACTCCTTTTATACTTTCAGAAATATAAGCGCTGTTTTTTGAGGACACAAAACCCAGCACTGAGGCTAAATAAATAATATAATTTCTCTCTGGCATCTCTTCACTGACTTTCCAGAAATAGACCCCAGGATACAAGGCTCTGCTTGGAAGGTCATCATCCAGTCTCCTTTTTGTTCACATTAGCAGCTGTTTAAGGTGATGTTGTATTTCACTGTAAAGATATTCAATGCAAATGGCATCATAAAAAAGTTTGCATTGCTTACTGGGCATTAAACTCATATTTAATTGGTGGACAAACTTAAGCCTTTTACTTGTCCAAAATTATGATTCTTTCTGACAGAAAAAATACATACTGACTGTGCAAGAAATGAGTGTAAGTTTTAGTGAGTCACAGAACTGTAGCTGTAGTTTTGTTCCATTTGATAATTTCTAAATGGGTGATTGAAGTACATGAAACGTATTTTTTCTCTCCGCTAAATATGGTACACCGTCTTGCTTTCCACTTTACTCCCTTGTCAGTTAGTAAAGACTATAACTTAAGTTATCCTAAATTTAGGCTGAGACAGGCTCTTGCAGATATTTCTGCTGTTCCCAAGAAGGAAGCAGCAGCTGTTTCCAGCCCACTACATCAGTAATCCTCCACGTCTCATCAGTAATGCTCTGTATTGCTCGTGGAATTTATATTGTCGCTCAAAAGCAGGGAGAAGGCATCGGTAATGTATTACAGCACTAGTCTGAGTTGAGTTTAAAACAAATACGTGAATATTGAAGAAAATTTAAATACCGTCGCACAGACTTGTCAGTGTTGTAAGGTCATGGACTTCTTTGAGCTTTTACCAGTGAACAACTGAGGCTGAAGTCGTGGTGCAAAGTCCACCACAAACAAAGACAAGAATCCGCTTATCTCAGCTGGCTTCAGAGCAGGCCCAGCATTCACATCTGAAACAAGCAAGCTCTGGGTTTTTCTGATTTTAGCAGGCTTGTAGCTGCTTACCCAAAATGAGGATTTATCCAAAAAGTTCTCAATATCACTTTCTGAGAAATGTGAGAAACTCAGTCTTACTTTTTAAATCAAATTTCAGACAGCAAGTGTTTACATGCCTTACATCCTAAGAACGAGTATTTTATTTCTTGCTTTAAAATAAATCATTTATGTTCCCACAGGTAATGGAGTGGTTATACATTTACCAGGCCTGTTTGAAGAAGCTGAAAAGAATGAAAAGAAAGGTTTGTATCGAGTAATTTTTAACCTTTCTTTATATTGGCAACCAGGTTGAGGGGTTTTTTTAAGCCTTTGTTTCTGACCATAAATATTCAGTGCAATAACATTCTGCATTTTAAATAATGAGGAAAACAGTATTTAAAATGTTGAATTGTGTTGTAGTCTTCAGACAGATTTTCAAAAGCAATCTTTTCATGGCTTTTCAGGGAGTTTTATGGCATTTGATACCACATTAGATAGAAAATAAAATCCTAAAGTGTGTGGCAAAGCTCCCTTTGACCTCAAACTGAGATGATTTAACCCACAGTTTCTGTGTCCCCATTTCTGTGCCCAAGTATAAACTCTGTTGGTTTTGCTTTGAGTGAGGCTTTGGACCAGATGACCTTCTAAGGTCCCTTACATCTTAAATTGTTTTATGATTCTATACATATGAATTCTCTATTTTCTGAGGCACAAATGGAGTTTAAGTGATTTATTGTATAACGAGTTAAACAAGAATCTTTCCTTAAACTAAGAATTGCATGTAAGCCACAGCTTTCTGGCATTAAGAAGAAGTGAGTATCTTTGTCCATACCAAAATGAGAAAGCTAAAAAGTAAAAAACGAGAAAAGTTTGTTAACAAAAACATTGCTGATATTTGATATTCACTTACGTTTTATCCGTTTTGTCTACAGTCTTCTTAACAAGAAGCTATATAAACTAGAAGAAAGACACAGAAATATTAAAGCAAATCTCAAAGTTTGACCAATCAGCGCAGCTGAAATCCTACTTTTCTTTATGTCTTCTGACAGGTTTAAAAGATTGGGAGAAAAGACTGATTATATCAGATAGAGCACACATAGGTGAGTGATGACTGAAGGGGGAAAAAACTCACAAATGATTGCTTAGGTCATGGTGCTAAACTACATTATTACTCCACAGAGCAGTCATGTGTTTGATCTAATATGGCTTCTTTGTGTGTTGGGTATCTGAAGCATAATAATGGAATTTGTGTCCGCTAAAGAGTGAGATGTTTTACATGTTTTCACAGCGTTTAAGGAATACTCTCTCCGTTTTCACAGGAGGAGGCCTGTGCACTATCAATGATAACAAAGGCACTTTGTCTTGAAATCAGTTGTCTGTGATTTAAAGAATGTTTATCTCCTTTGGTCTCCCACTATGTCCATTTGGTTTTCCATTGCAGTGTTTGACTTTCACCAGGCAGTAGACGGGCTCCAGGAAGTGCAACGTCAAGCACAAGAAGGAAAAAAGTAAATATTTTCAGCACCTTCATTTCATTAATAATTATGCAAATTTGCAAAATTGGTGTAATTTTGGAAAACAGAAATGCAATGTATCTCTAAAGAGCCTTGCTGATGTTACTAATTCTGTGACTCTGTTCTGCTCCTGCTTATGTTAGTGAACAAACTCTGAGGTGTTACTGAAAAGGCAGGGTATAAATTCTTACATATTTCCATTTTCCAGTTCTCTGCAATGTATAGGGACATTTTGAAATTCCTACCAAATTCTCAAAATCCATTTCCATTAAAATGGTGTTTCCAACCCAGTTTGATATCAGACTAGTGATGCTGTTTTGAATTGGGTCTGAAGTGTTGGCATGATTAGGTTCCACACTTGTAATCGTTTATTGTATATTCACTTACACTTCATGGAGATATTAGTTTCTATTTTAATTTCAATCTTACACTTCAGCACAGTGTGTTAACTATTCATACTTTGTTATTCTGGTTTCTGAAAGAACAAAGGTTTATGTGAACACGCTGTATTTTTCTCTCTGCTAGTCCATTAGTTTTTGATCCCACTGGACAATTTCAGCCAAACTTAACATACAAATAGAGATCTCAAAATTACTGTATTTCTAAAACGCACATGAAAATAGGCACACAGGTAGGGAAACAGTTTCATTTTTGTCCTCATCAAGGTAAAGGCTGCAGCAACAGTTCATAGGGACAGAGATGGTGTGAATAATCCCAAAGCCATAGGAAACCAGTTTGATCGCTCACAGAACTGGTGGTTGTTTACAACTATAGACAGTGCTGCAACTGTGAAAATGTGAAAATGACCATTTGTTTCCTATTGTTTGTGGTAAGGAATGTGGTAGTACCACAGGATAGTATGGTAACCATTGTTACTGTATAATATAGGTATATATACCCATAGTTTCAACTAAGCTTGCCTCAGCCAGACTCAAGGCTTAATGCTTTACTGCATACCATGAATATCAGCAATATTTATGCAAATCCACTGAAGCATGAAAGTTGCTATATATTTGTTATTACAGAACTTCAGTCTTTTTTTTATGTCTCGGATCTTGTGCCCAGTATATGGTATATTGAAGAGCTTTAACAAAATTACTTAGCATACAGCGTATTTTTGCATATATTTATACATGTTTGTGTGGTTTCTTTTTAATTAGTATTGGCACAACAAAGAAGGGGATTGGACCAACGTATTCTTCCAAAGCTGCACGAACAGGCCTTCGAATTTGTGACCTCCTTTCTGACTTTGATGAATTTTCTTCAAGGTACAACTATTTTCATTTCTAAATATTATGTTGAAGAGTCATACATTTTGGCTGACAGATTTGCTTTTAAGGAGATGTTTTTAAATATGTGTCTGAACTTTAAATATGTATATGAATTGTCTAGGAGAAGAAGACTGGAAAGAATGTGTGCGTGTATTTCCTGTACTTCACAGATTTTCTCATCATTTAAAATGTAATTTTGTACATTGGGAAATGCACTGGTTGAGGTATCGAAGTTCTGGGTATTTTCTCCCTATAGCTCTCAGTATATACTGTGTATAATATACGCTGAGTTCTTGCCAAAGGTTCTATGAACAGTAACTCAAAGGGTGTTCTTCATAGATACGATTTCAATATTTTACAGATTTAAAAATCTGGCACAACAATACAAGTCAATGTTTCCCACACTTGAAATAGATATAGAAGGACAATTGAAAAAGCTAAAGGTAAGGATTTAACACTTGTAATATTTGTTCAGTTTCAGGGAAAGTATAGAAGAAAACAGTAATATTTATTTTAATTAAGTAAAAATTAAGTGTACCAGAACTACTACTTATTAAACTAATTAATTTAAATGAAAAATGCATATCTTCATTATTATAAAACCTTTTAATGAGCAGTAGCTACGCTTTGTAATAGAATGTTCTCTTTTTGTGGGCATTAAAATAAATTTTGTGGATGATTTAATTCTCCTATAATATTTTACTTTTTTTGACATAAAATAGCTGTTGTATTAAAGTAGCCAAGAGAATGCAGGGCGACACTTGCAGTTAGCAGTCTCCAGCCATGACTGATCTAGTCTGAGAGACTTCCGTGCTTACTGAAGAATTGTTTGTGGAAGCTGTGTTTCAAGATCCTGGTATTACAAGAAAAATATCTTTTTATAAATAAATTCAGAAGAGCCACTGGTGAAACATCTTCTTTCGTGAATATGCAAGAACAGAGGATGCTAAAAAAATCTCTTACCTTTCCCAAGTTTTGTCTGGTACTTGTTCAGAGCTGACACTCTACCTTTAAAGATATTTTTTAATATTCATGAGTAGTGATTTTTTTTTTCTTTTGGAGCTTGCACTATTTCTAAGTCCCACTCTCAGTGTGTCTAGACTATAGACACGCTATATAGAGACTATATCAACAAAATGAGGTAGGTATACAACATTTCTGTGAATAGAAATGGTACAGAAATTATGGCATTCTAATGCCATAACAAGTCATGTTTTCTTATGTGAGTTGTTCAATATATTGATTTGTTTTCAACAGAGTATAAGCTAATGGTTGTATTTTTCAGGTAAAACGCAGTTATTGAAGCTGGCGTGTTAGGGTTATCTGTATGTTTCATGTTTCAAAAGTGAACACAGTGTTCCCTGCTTCCAGCCATTGTATGGGGAAGCTGACGTTTCTACTCAAATTTGCAGGGATATGCTGAAAAAATAAGACCCATGGTTCGAGATGGCGTGTATTTTATGTATGAAGCTCTTCATGGCTCCCCAAAGAAGATTCTTGTTGAAGGAGCCAATGCAGCATTACTTGATATTGACTTTGGTAAGTTAAATTCTAAATTCAATTTCGCTCCTAAGAAGTTAGTTTTATTTTGATTAGTTTTATTTTGATTTGTGTTTATATCAGCTTTGCTAACAGCAGGAAAATAGAAAAACAAAATAGCCTTTTCCTTTAATAGGAACAGATCTCTCAAAAGTAAAGCACAGTAATCCAGAGATTGTATCATTAACAGGATTAAGTGCTTAGGGTTTAAATATTGATTTTTACTGAAGTTTATTGCCGTGGAGTTGAAGTTTCACTCCAGATATTCTTGTCTTTATTACTTCTAAATGCGTGTGCGCATTGCCATACATTCCAAGCAGCCATTGCAGTGCTGCTGAGATAATTCCTCTGCAGTGGAGGGAGGATTAAACTGATGCAGATAACCTGTAAGTCTAGCTTCTTCAGTTGATCTCTGCTCCACTCTCTTACCAAAAGTCTAATTAAACCACTTAGGTCTCCATGAAGATGAAATGAAGAACTGGAGAGATGCTCCAATCCAGAGTCACAGTGTAGAGATCATGAATAACCTCTTAAGACTTAGAAAATTTGCTGCAGATACTCAGAGCTACTTGTGTAGAGCACTGGGAATGTCAGACTCTGACCTTTACACCAGGCTCTCCGTGGATGTTGCCAGGAAATACTTTCTGTGATACACAGGACAGTGAAAAAAGCTTTACACAGCAGCAGCAGCAGCAGCATCCTGTAATAGATCCAGTGCCTAATGGTAGTAGTACTGAGATGCTTTTAACTTTCTCCCTTGTGGGAAATCCTCAGTGAAAGTTGCAAAGGATGAATGCAGAAAAGCTTACGCACTGGAACAGATCACACATACTGGATACCTCCTTAAGTATGAGAAAGTAGTATGTTTTCTTATTTGTCTGTGTGACCTTCTTGCTCGCTAATAATATGCTTATACAAATTGCCAGGATAAGTCAGCTATTTGAGTGGAAAAGATCCTTCATTTTGAGGGGTTTCTGGGGAGCTTTAGAAATCTAAACACATATTATCCGCTACAGGAGGAAGCAATTTGGGGAAGAACAGCTTAATTTGTTCTCTTAAAAGCAAAATGGGGACATGTAGTCAGAAGAATTTGCCCCGCTCTTTGGCTGCTATTTCAGTTTAGCTTTAAAGCCAAACATACAGGTGAAAATCTCCTTTCAACTCGTAAAGGAAAATCGGTCTTTGTTTCTTATCATTGCTGAAACAGGGTTGTGCTGTTGTGTTTTTCTGACAGGCACGTATCCTTTCGTGACTTCATCGAACTGCACCATAGGTGGTGTATGCACCGGGCTTGGTGTTCCTCCCCAGCACGTCGGTGATGTGTACGGTGTGGTGAAGGCGTATACTACTCGGGTGGGAATTGGAGCCTTCCCCACTGAGCAGATTAATGTAGGTTTAATGTTACAAGTTGCAATATATACAGTTGCCAAAAAATAAGGTCAGTGGAATGGGGTAAGGGTATGCCAACGATAAATAAGCACGATAATAATGCCAAGCAATCGCACTCAAGAAGAGAGGAGAATTAAGGTATTTTTCTTCAGAGGAGAGAAACACGAGTATGATGATGTTATATTACAGTGACCATGCTTCTGTTGTAATGAATGATGTCAAAACAAATTTCATCATTTTCTGTAATATCGTTAGGTGCATTTCAGTGGCGAAAGTTTGTTGTAGACTGGAACTGTCAGCGTGTCACAGGAACGCTTAAATTACAAGATACAGCTTCTGTGCTTAACAGCCTGTGTTCTGCGTGATTTATAGAATAAATGTGGTGTGTGCGTCAGCCAGTCATGCACAAATTGATCAATAAAAGGAAGGGGAGAGATTTTGATTCTTTTAAACTACCTATTGTATTTTCATTATCAAGAAACTAGAAAGCTTAGGGTATTGATTATGAGCTATGCACACAGCAATCTCTAGGTCAGTGATCCAAATCTAATTTAAGGATTTAGTCACTAAAATCCTTTCTCTAATGGCCCAAATGAATTGGTGATATCCTTTAGTTTTATGAATCATGAGTGTAAAGTTTCTTTCTTCTTCATTTTTAACATGTTATAAATGCTGCCAGCTCGAAGGGAACGGTTGGCAGTCTCATACTGTGGTAGAACGTAGGAGCCCTAGGCATGGTCAAGGAGTCTGTTGACCTAGACATTGTACAAGCATTGATCTTGTCCCAGGCATTTACACTCTTGCCCCCAAAAACAATAGATGCCAAAAGACCAGATGAAGGACGTAAACACAAACAAAATTAAAAACAGGGCTGAATTGTCAAGGAAATCTTTGTATCAGATGAAGAAGGAAGAAAAGTGTCATCTTGGAACATGAAATAGTCATATTAAATAAGTATTCTGGAAATGCTAGTGATCGAAGCACAAAAATCCTGTGCATGAGGGGCGTTATTCTCCACCTTAGTTCCCTCCTAATAAAACTTAATTATTTTTTTCTTTTTTTTTCCTCTACAAAAAAGCCTTGGAATTGAACAACTATATTTTTCTTGCCTTTTGTCTACATTTGTTTATATTTGTTTTCCTGCTGTTTTTCAGTGGAATACCATCAGCATTCTTTCTGTCTTCCTTTAGGAAATTGGAGATCTTTTACAGTCCCGTGGCCACGAATGGGGAGTAACTACAGGCAGAAAGAGACGCTGTGGCTGGTTAGATCTTGTCATTTTGAAATATGCTCATATGATCAACGGATTCACTGCGTAAGCATCACAGATTTTGCGCTACATTTGGAAGTGATAATTTTGTGCTTCGCAGAATAAATATGTAGGTAACATTAATATAAGTCCAGTAAAGTGTTACATTTTAAACAATTAAATAATTCACAATGGGCAGCTGAGAATTGTCTTAATGCTATTAATAATCTAATTCCTTTGACTTTTTTTTTTTCCAAAGCAAGTGATTTTAAAACATCATAGCAGTGATTTTTTTCATATATGTTTTCACTTCGCTTACATCAGATGGCCGATGTGGATTGGATCAATATATCAGTTTTCTAACAGTTTGCTCTACTGTTCTTGATCCAGTGCTTTCATACTGACTTATGTTGTGATCTAAAACCTGCTGGTTTTGAGCTTTGGTTGACTCTAGTGGATCATACTTGTAGGACCAATTCTGCATCATTTGGAACCACTACCTCTTGAAGTGAAATAAGGGGGGGTGACACAAAGTGTACGGCAACTGGCACAGCTTTCACTCCGGTCCTGACAGGTTCCTTTATTTACAAAGATGTAGTCTAATATTTTATTTTAAATTCATAAATTCTGCTTTTAGTGGGCTGAGTTTTATTTGCTTTGGGACTGAGCGACTTACTTGGTTGATAAATTATTTTATAATTCAAAATATATATTAAATTGGCATTTTAAAGGAAAAGTGGCTGGGGGGGGGGACTGTTCAAGACCATACTGTTTAAAGGAACTGTTCAAGACCATAATGGCATCAAGCTTGCTTATGTCTAATGCTAAAGTGCTAACTATCACAAGCCATTAATTTCTAACTAATTACTGATCTGTATTTTCAGAAAAAGTTGCAAAAGTTTCATTACAGTTTTGTTCATATAAAGTGCAGACTTAGCATTCAGGCAAACTTGTTCATATATGCAAACACGTGACCCCAGGCATTTTAAAATCTTATAAACTGGGACGTAACTTGATATTGTTTGTGCTACTGATGCTACAAAGAAACAATGATCTTTGTTCATTAATTTATCAGAAGGGCTTTTAAAATACTTTTTTTACTTGGATTTATATTTTACTTTAACTTACACAGCTCTAGTTTATGTGGAAATAGTATTAGGAAGGCGTTATGTTTCCTTCCCTTTCAGTTCTATACAATTACTGCACTTCTATCAACAAAACTATGTCACCTCTGGTAACTGTGACAGTTAAAAAACATGGGGAGATAAAAACTTCAAGAAAGTTGAAGAACTCTCTCTATGCTGCTTCTTTCCCAAAAGGTCTTTTAATTTAATCATTGCATTCATTGTATACTTACTGAGCACATATAGCATGGACTATTATGCACATGCCTGTCTAAATCCTTAGCTACTCATATTTTTAGCAAGCAAGGTCTGGCATATTGTTTCTAGAGATTTTGACTAGTTTTAAAATGCAGTTTTATTCTGATCAGTGAATGCTACGGTGTCGTCTTGAGGTTCCATTTTTGTGTTCCAGAGTGTTCATTCAAAAGATGAAAAAGGTTCATTAGACTGACAGCCCTGATAGCCCAGCCCGGGCACTGAAATTCAGGCTGGGATCTTTCCTACTGAACTGTATACATGATTTTAGTAGCCAGATTATGCTTGTGAAGTCTGTTTTAAAGGTGTAATTTAGTCAATAAGTCTGTCTTATAGTTGTTGTGAATCAGTAGGAATAACAGAAACAATCACTAGTAGTGACGTAAAGCGACGTGCCGTCATACACACCCAAACAAAGTCCAGTAAGTGCCACTTTACATAGTCAGCTTGCGTTTTCCTGCGCTGAACTGAACGCTGTGCACCTGTGTGAGCAGCCAAGCATTTGGAAACGTGTCTTAGTAACTCAGTCATGTATTCATCCAAGAGGCATGAATTCAATTAACAGTGTTCATAGTTCAATATATTTGTGTATTTCTGCTGGCTGGGTTGCCTGAGCTGGATTTGTGAATACAAAACTAGAAAGAAAAAAAAAAAAGACAGGTGGAAAGTATTAAAGAGAAGATTCATCATTTGTGTAACTCTAACCCGTGTTTTTCTGTACAGTTTGGCATTAACAAAACTGGATATTCTTGATGTCCTTGATGAGATTAAAATTGGTGTTGCTTACAAATTGGGTGGAAAAAGAATTCCATATTTTCCAGGTATGTTGTTAAATATCTATGTTCGTTTTTCTCTTTCCTGCCTGTTAAGTCATACCTGTTGGGAAAGGCTGTTTGCTTTTTAAAATCAGGCTTGATTTCTTTTTCGCTAGACCTTCTGTAGAAATTTGCAGAACTGTGATATCAGTATAAAGACTACTGTATCAGTATATTAGCATTTTCTAGTCACCTTGCGTCTGTATGTATGATGACAAGAAGTTCAGAGCAAATAAAATCTTGTGTTAGGGCCTCTATGTCTTGTCCCATTAGATTTTTTCACTGACAACACAAGGGGTCTGAAAGTCAGCAAGGTGCAAGTCAGTGACTGTGTATCATTGGCTTTAATGAATTGGCTTTAATCATTGGCCTTTAATGAAGTTAAGTAAAAATAAAATCAGTGCTTAAGCTGTGCAAAAATGAGATGGAGACAAGCAGAATAAAGCTGCTTATGGGCTACCATCATATAACTGTAATTATCAGCAACAACATTGTGGTTAATAAAAATATACATTGCCTCATGAATATGCTTCATGTTAAAACTTTTAAGATGTAACAATATGTAGTTTTCATACATTAATGAAGTTTTCAAGATACCTGTAACAGTGTATGCCAAGATGAGGGGTTTGTTCTGTTGAGATGGGGGATTCTGGAGGCACGGGGAGGGCTGGCAGCAGCCAACTTTCCCACCACTGGTGGTAGTTCCTGGCTGTGGACAGTAGCACAGTGAGAATTCCAGCGGGGAAAGGCTTGCAGACATCTAAGTTTTTAGCAAGCCTGATTTAACCCTGTTCCACAAACGTAAAAATTTTTGAGAAAGTCGTGCCTTGTCTACAGGAGGACTTCTATTTTATTATGTGCAAATCTGAACCAAAAAGTGGAACTACTGTAAACTTCAAATAATTTGTTTCCTTAAAAATACTACTGTAGTCTTCTGACAACACAGAGTGCATCCTAAGGTTTTGACAAGAGGAAACTGGATTACTGGATCCTCTTGAATCAGAGTTATCTTCCTAAGTAACAGAAATTAATCTAAATTAAGAATAAATGAATTAACCAACCAGTAGAAATACTGGGGGTTTTTTATTTATCAGATTTTAAATGTTGTCAAAAGACTTTGTTGGTCAAGAACCATAGGTGTGTTCTTTTAAGGTGGAGCAGCTAAAATCAACTGTGATAAAAATTGTTTGCCCACAGCTAATCAGGAGATACTACAGAAGGTAGAAGTAGAGTATGAAACAATGCCTGGGTGGAAGACTGACACAACTGGTGCACGAAAATGGGAGGACCTCCCACCCAAGGCCCAGAATTACATCCGCTGTGTGGAGAACCATGTTGGAGTGCCAGGTAAATCTTTCTGTAGACGAAGACACGAGGACGCCAGAGCAGACAGGAACAGCTCTGTAAAAGCGCTCAATTCGTTAGTCAGGGAGCGGCTTGATTTGGGCAGGAGGCAATGGAAGTACCTGTGGTTGGGCTGATGATGGTAAACGACAGCTTGCCAAGAAGCAGCAAAGGGTGGTGTTCTGCGGGCAGGTCTGCAGTGTTGCAGAGAGCTCCAAGCTGCTGCTGAAAAGGATTTAACCAGAGGAAAGATAAACGTGTATTGTTCTTGGCAAACTGCTGCCTTCTGTCAGTGAAAACTTAGGGATCTCTGCACCATGCTTCAGTGCATAGTTAGTCTAATGTTCTCCCTTTACTAATCTCTTCCTTTCACTTTACTTCCTGCACTGCATCCCTGTTTGAACACAGGCTTCTCTTTTTTCTTTTTTTTTTTCCCCTCTCTTCCATACTTACCCATATAAGGAGATGTGCTGCATAACGGATACAAGATTGTTTAGCCCAATTCTGCCCCTTTGGAAAAATGAGAATCTTAACATGATCAGTCTCCAAAGGTTAAGCCATCCAGTTTTTTTCAAATCTAATTGCTAGAGCTCTAGGGGTGCCAAGAGCTAGGTGTGGCATGAACGGTGGCGTTTGAAAGGGAATTTCCACAGTAGCAAACTTAGAAAGCTGGCATGTGTGCTTTTGTTTTCCATAAAGCGCCTCAAAGGTCACGTTTGGGGAGTGTGAGCTAATTGCAACTGTGGCAATTCCAGTATTGCTCATGGATTAGGAAGCATCTGACAGCAGAGCCTGAAACTCGGTGGATGGCTCGTGTGTGGTCACGGACGTAGGTGTGGGCGATGGGATGTGTAAATAAAACTCCCCTTACTTTATTTCTCTGGTTCTCAGTGTGAAGGCAGGGTGCCTTGGTGGGTTTAACGGCTAAAGGTGACCTACCTACAGTCAGTTCTATAGTATCCATGGGCAATAAAAACTGTAGTGGAACAATTATAGTATGGTATTTGGGGTGGCTGCTCACACTGGGTAACGTTTTTAATTGCAGCCTTACATTTAACAGTATTATAGCACGTGTGCATCACTATCTCCTGGTCCACATCAAGAAAACTTCACATTCTGGCAGAGCTCTCGCTTCCTTTCTGCAGGGATTTAGCTAGACATCCTATCACTCAAGACAATGACAGTTAAACCTGCAACAAACATGCTTGACCTTCTGTTAGGCCTTCCATCTGCAATGCTTTGTGTTTATGGTATAATTATTTCATGTTTTCAAACTTCAGTATATTGCACTTCTAGTCTGGTAATGCAGCAGAAGTAAAGTGATTTTTGGCAGTAAAACTCCCTAGCATTGTGTTTCAGCACCAAGTTGGCCAGTTTGTAGTGAAGCGTGATGAAAGGTGAAAATTATTCCAGTTCACTGATTTTAATATTTACTCTCAGTAATTGTTCTAATAGATGTGTTTTCCTCCCTAGTTAAATGGGTCGGAGTTGGAAAATCAAGAGAGTCGATGATCCAGCTATTCTAAACAAATGAAAAACTTCAGTGACAAGAAGCACAATTTAGCGTTCATCTGCTCCTTACTGCTTCCTCTTTAAATGGAGATGCTGTTTAAAACCACCATGTTCTTCTAGGAATTGAATAGAAACAAAACATATATTCTGTATTGTAACATTTTATTTATCTTTAAGTTCTCAGTAAATTCAGTGTAAAATCTCCTTGGTGGCCATCATAAAAAAAAAAATCAAAAAAGTATTCTTAACAAAATAAGGATTTTTTTTTTTTTTTTAAATTTGTGCCATGTTACTATTGGAAGGATTTTACATCCATATAGAGTTATTTCTTCTTTCAAGTATTAAGCCTTTTCCAGTAGTTACTGGGTAACTTTAGAATTGTGAAGCTTGGATTTGTTCTTCAACTTCAAATGTTAAAATGTCTATGTATTTGGGTTGGCAGTAATAAGACAGATACCATGTACTGTGTACTTAAATTGGTTAGATTATACAGGTTTTCAGTTTCTAAAATACAGTGAAGTTAGGTAGGTATTTTTGACTGCACAAAGCAAAGCAAACACAATTACCTATAATTTTTATATAATGATTTTTTAATAGCCCACTAAAATGAATGGAGAGCAGCTAACGTATTTTTATCACAGAGCCTATTCTAGTAACTGAGATAACATCTGTACAGGGGCCAAACTGGAGAAAGTTGACCTGTCTAATAATTCTTTCAAATATCCTGTGTACTAACAGACAATCCCTGTGGAGACTGTCAGATGTGCAGTCTTCGTTTTATGCAGCAGGGAAGGAGTGAGTGAAGGAAGAGAGTCCTCAGGGCACAAAACACACGGGGAGAGCGGAGCCGAGACAGCACGCTGTGTTTTCTCAGTGAACCAGAGACATTTCTTCCTGCTAATGCAGTGATTGTAATTTCCAAAGTTTTACTGTAGTTACTTGTTGAGGAACTTGAGACTTGCAGCTCTGTAAGACACACTCGCTTCCACAGCTCCTAGGTTTCCAAGAATAAATCAATGCATGACTTAATGATGACTGCTGCAGTATTTACACCCCTCACGCATTTTGACCTTCCTCAGCAAAATGCAGTGCCTATTTATAGAAGGGGATGACATGCGGCAGCCAGGGTCGCGACATGTAGAAGCCGTGGAGAGGTCCCAGAATCTTCAAGAATACACTTGGATTTCTTTGTGGGTCTTCTAATTTATGATGGCTATACTTCAAGAGCTCTCAAAAAAGGCCTACCTCTTGTAGAGGAAAAAGAATACACTAGAAACGGAGTTATTCCCTAACGGCGAATTTTCCGAGTACATGTTCCTTTTCTGTATATGTCTCAGAGAGCTGTAACAATATTTTTGTATCATTCCCAGGGGCTGGGAATGTGGAAATGGCATCACAACCCCAGTAATGCCATTATGTAGTGTGTGAAAATAACCCTTTTCTGAAATAACAACTCCAAGGATACAAAACGATGACATTCTTTGCGTCAGAGATGGGGAAAAAGAAAAACCTGTCTGGAGTATCTTGTGTGATACTCGTCCCCTTTGTCTTTTCTCGCTCAATATTAAGTAACAGTTAATGTTCAAACCCATTTGTGTCAAGAAGCAGTTACAAAAGTACCGGTACAAGCACACAGCAAGCACTAAATTTAACTGTTTACGGATGTATTGCTGCTTGTAGGGCAGAATTCTTACACCCTCCAGCTGCAGTGCAGTCTCTTCGTACTCCAGTTCATCGCAGACTGTAGCTTTATGCCACCATCAAATACTTTTTATCTCTGGGGAGAAAAAAAAAAAAGCCCAAAGCCGTGAATCCTTAATTCAGCTACAGCTCCTTTGTCAATCTTTGACAAGTTGTTTAATCTCCTTGCTACCGTTTTGCAATCTGTAAAATGGCAATTAGGAATACTGCCTCACCTCTTTTAAACTGTTTTTTGGAGGTCGTTGGGTTGAGCCCTGCAGTCCTTGCTCTGACATTGATGAGGAAGTTCTCCCCGTCCAATTTATGGGTGTTGTAAGGAATGAGCGATGAGATTTCTGACCTTATTTAATGTTTGCAAAGCACTTCTGAAAGGTGCTTGGTAAATGCTAATTATTACAAGCACTGTGGAATGTGCCTCATTTATATGAGGTCATTTAAACATAAAGGTGCTTGGAGTTACAGTAATTAAGTTTTGTTTTCACATGGCTTAACCTTGCGACATTTGCCTACTGGATGATCTAGACCCGTTCCTTTTCTTGGCCTCGTCTTCATCACTGCATTTGTGTTAGGAGGTTGCCGCTATATTTAAGCTTTGGTTGATTTATAGGCAAAGTCCACAATGACTAACAAGCCACTCGGCGTGCTGAATAACTGGATTAAATGAGCAACTCTAAATGAAGTATTTGGCATATTGAAAAAATTAGGTTTTATTGTTTAATTTTCACAGGATTACTTTCTCTTGTTCACCTAATCTTTTTATTTTCCATTAAGTAATTTTTCCATTAAGTCTCCGTTAGATCCACATCGCCTGTCTTTGCATTCAAGGATTCATCAAAAACCCAGTGATACTGTCGATGGGCATGATGTAATAGGCAATTATCCTGTGACTTACTCTGTTACTGTAAAAATACTATCATGCATTTCATTTCATTTCATAGCATGGATTTTTTAAATGAAAGTTCTACTCCTATTGAATTTCATATGTGTTGTCATTGAGTTAAATGTGAATAAGTTTAGGCTTTTATCGCAAAGCTCTTTAATCTACTGAGTGACACAATGCTTAATAAGAACATTTTTATGTAAATTTGCTTTCATTTTGGCTGTTTCCCTTGTGTATTATTTTGTATTGTTTGGAATTTCATTTTAATAACAATCACTGTGATGAATTTAATTTCTTCTTTCTCCCCAGCCAAATGCAGTAATAATGACTAAAACTGGTTGATGCATCATCCTGTTAGTTATCTGGTTGGAAGAATAAGGGTAAACGTCTGCCAAAATGGCATAATTTGTGGTAAAGATTATAGTTTTTTAAAAGTAGCAATTACTGATTCACTCATGCACATTAATGTATTTGACATATTTTCTCACACTTACCCGTACAATATGGCCTTCATAGTCAGGTGTATGCTTCCTAACACATGCAGTATAGGATTTTGAAGCTTTTGTAATTTTTAATTTGGCTATATATGGTCTTACGGTTCTGGTATAAGGCACTTTATAAAAGGAAAGAAAATTAAGCATTTCCATAGTAATGTGCAAACTATATTTACACCTCAACGCAGATTTTTTCAGATGAATTTTGGATCTGCACCTGTTTATTTTGTCCTGAAAGACATATTAAAACCAATTTAAAGTAACAGTGCTTGGTCTCTATTTCTCTCTTCTTTTTTTCTAACACAATACACTTCATACAAAAACCTGGTTCAATATTTCATGGATTTTAAAAAATAACTAGGAGCGTTATTGAATGAATAGGTATTTTTTTTCAATGTACAGATCCTCAGTGTTTGGCCTTTTTTTAACATATTCTATAAACTTTGTCACGCTTTCCCATTTACAAACTGAGCAGGGATCCACCTTTACCACCGGGGATTCATGGTTAGTCATCCTTAGTTAGCTCACCTGAGTGTACAATGATTTTATGAAGGAAAAAAAACGTTTCCTAATTGACACAAAAATGTTTTTGCCATACCAGCTGGCTCAGAGCAACTGACGTGAGCTCCATATAGCTCTTTATCAACAGCACTGTGCTAGAAAGGAAAGGTAGATATTGGCTCAGATAACATAATTATCACCTCTAAAATGTGGAAGGGCTTCAGACAAGCACTGTTAGGGCTTTCAGAAGCCTTTCTAGAAATCACTCTTTTTCTCATCCATTTTGGAAGTCTGGAACAGCAGGTGAGTCACCTGTCCAGTAAATGACAGCAGGTTAGTACGCAGTTCAGGGCAGTGTCCGAGCGCTGTATGAGAACTGCTCTGCTAATTAACTAACGTTTCTTCATTTCCTTTACATCAGTTATATATATATGTAAATTCACATCGAATGGTCTTTGGTAGCCGAAGCATCTGAAGCAGTTTCATCTAACTCCACGTGACGCTGGCAATGCCCAAGGCAAAAAAAAAAAAAAACAACCCAAAACTGAGGGAGTCTCTCTCTGCTGAAATTACCCACCGGGAAAACACTCTGGTATATTACTGGTCCATCTGCTGTCTGTCAGCTGGAGAGCTGAGTCTTAAGACTGTCTATCTTGTTTCCTCCCTCCCAGCCCGGTAAAAATGGGAACGATGTGACCATCTTGCCTCTGGAGAGTTGCAATTAATAGATGACTTTCCTGCCCCTACCCTCTTCGAGTAATACTTTACATGGGGTCAAGCTCTAGCCCACTCCTTACTCCTCGTGAAAGTGGCCCGGCTTCCTTTACAGTAACGTTTCATATCCATCAGAGAGCTGGTTTCAAGTGCTGGATGTTTGCAAAAAGGAATAGCTGACATCACCCTTTTAGCTAGGAATCGGGCAAGGAAGAAAATCCAGCTCCAACCATCTTATCCTTAGAAGAGGTCCCCGTTTGTGGTGTAGGCACTGGATCAAGGGAGTAGCCTGTGGATTTGTCGGCTACTAATTTAAGTGAGTCTGTTAGTGCTGGTTTCATGCCTTTATTAGATCCGTGTTGCCAATGAAAAAGAGGGTGCCTGAGGCGTGGAGCCTGCTCGACCGTCACAGGACTGCACGGGATTCATGGTGTGTGCGAACTGGTGTTGTACTGCCTGCTTCAGGGAGGTAAGAAAACGGGTTCTTTCCTTCCCAAATCACAGGTCCGTCACAAAGGAGCTTTGGTAAGGCACACCTTTTACTCTTGGATGGGGCTGGCTGAACCCTTACATACTGCTCAAATTTAAAGTAAAAAATTGTCCATGTAGATGTCGGCCATAGAGTGAGGCATTAAAGTCAAGTCTAAATAAGGATTTCAAGGCTTTGCCTTTTAATCTCTCATATACTTGCAGGAAATTAGTTGTTCTAAAACAGCTTCATGTGTTATTAATATCTGTACATTTCTGGAGTACAGACTGTGCATTAAATATTTGCCCATAAGCCTATGAGATTGTAAGAAAAAAAAAAAAACAAGAAAAAACAGGAAAAAGATCTTTTGTAAACACATACACTTTATAACTTCCCTTAATGTAGAAAATTTGGGCCAGCAGCTGCATTTTTCAGTGGTTGGAAACAGTACAAATTTTAACACTGTCTATAAAAATGTCTTTGGCAAGGAAATGTCTTTGTCAGGAAAAAAATAACTCGTATTTGAATGTTTTTGCAGTCTTGAGATAACGTACCCTTCCTTTGACAGGCGTTACCTTTTAGAAGTTGAGTACATACACCAGAGTTTACATTACAGGCCTGTAAATAGTGCCTCAGACAACCGTGTTAGGTTTCGGGAGATACCTTTACAGTGCTTGATAAGTGGCAGAGTACTTCAGACAGTTTGGGTTGTTGCTGAAATCCTTAAAATACCCTGGGCAGAAGCACTGGAGACGTGTTTCATAAGGACCACAGAATACAGTCAAGTATACGTGCCCTTTACAGCAGAGGTGGCAGCATGCATCTTCATCTTCCCTTTTATCAGACAAAACTTTTAATGCTAACTGGGCCTAATTCTTCAAATGTGTGGAAACGGTGTTTGCCGCTGAGGTTTGTGGAAGCCCGGCTGGCCTGTAAATGGAGGTGCTGGAGCCAACCTTTGGTGAGCCTGACAAAATGACAAACTTGGTAAGTACAGCGTATTACCAGTCGCTGTCATAGCAAGGTGTTTCATGGTGTTCTTTGCCTCTGAAGAGGAAACTCCCAGTTACAAACCTATTGTATTTAAAGTTATGTTTCCATTGAGATTCTTAAAATAGTGCAGCGCTCTGCCATGAATGAAACCTGTCCTTTGATGAGTTCTGAATTCAGGAGTGGCTGACAACAAATGGCAAAGACCTTGAGAAGCTTGAGGACTGGGCAACGGAAAGCTCACGAAGCTCAGGAAGAAGCGCAGGGTTCCCCATGTCTCAGTACAGACTGGGAAGCACCTGGCTGAGGAGCAGCTCTGCCAAAAAGGACCTGAGGTTTACAGCAGATGCCAGGGTGAATATAAGCCAACGATGCACTTGCATCTTGAATAAAGCAAACGGCCTGCTGGGCTATACCAGGGGGATAATGGCCAGGAGATGGAGGGGAGCGTATTTCCCATTACTCACGCTGGTGAGTAGTACTGCCGATTCATGCTAAAAATGTCCACTGGCATCCATTGTAATGGCACGTTTTGTGTCCTTAGTAAATGGGTGAAGAAGAAAAGGAGAACTGGGGAGATGATGTGACATTCTTTTTTCAAGAATCTGCCTTGCTACAGGTAAGACTAGCTGTGGTCCCAGTGCACAGTTACACGTATGTCAGTACTATGGTTACAACTTTACTGCTTGGTTAGCATCCTATAGCATCAAAAATAGGCAGATTTTGAACTTTGCATTTTGTACTCCAATTTTCTTCAGCTTCAGTTTTTCCAGCCATCGAGGCTATGCCCTTGTGGTGGCTTCATCCTGCTCTGCAATGACTGTTACCACTGTTCCATGCTTTGGTTTGCACTATGGAGTAGAGTCAGCGTGGAAACTGGGTTCATTTTGGATGAAACTCAACAAGACATGCTCTCCGGCAGTGGCCCCGCTATGCTCAGAGTTCAGTCCATGGGACCAGACAAGAGCTGGTCAGAAGCAACCCTCCACCTACAGTGTGGATATTGGGTCCTGAGCACCAACTACTTTGCATATTTGTTCCTGTAGGGCTGCGCTGCTCGCTAATATAGACACAGCTTTTGAACGTCAGCCATTCCATCTCCCCTTATCCAGTTCTTTGTTCACTTTATACTAATCCCGAATAACTAATTATTCCCTGTATGTTTCTGTATCAAATGCTTAATGAAGTCTAAATAGATTATAGCCACTGCATTTCCCTTGTCCATAAAATCAGCTATTATCCAAGAAAGATAAGTCAGTCAGAGGTCATCTATTTTTTTTAAGTCCATTTTGCATTTTATCCCATTTTGCATTTACTTCCATGTTTTTAGCGAACCTTTCCTTTAAAACATTGCTGAAGTCTTGCAGACTACTGAGCCTAGACTATTAACCCTCTGGTTGTCAGCATAATTTTTTCACTGCCTCCTTTGAATGTATTGTATTTTCAGTTTGCAGATAATACAATACCACTCTCAACATGAAAGATTATCAGAAGCATTTCTTCCTGCCTTGCAATTGCATAGACCCTTTCTTTCAGAATTCAGGAATGCAGTTTGTATCTGTAGCAATGGGGCCGTAATCATGTCTATGTGAGATAAAATATAGTTTGAAGACATTTACTGAGTAAGTTCACAAAAGGTTTGCCTTGCCATTCTGGAACAGCATTAAGTTTCTATCTATAGCTTCTAAAGAAGATTGCTGGAAAAGGTAACTAAGACATCAAACCCATTTCCTGAGGATTTGGTCCACTGATTTTACGTATATACATTCTGCAGAAAAAATAAGAATATACCTTCCGTGATCTCTGCTTGCCTATGTTGGGTACTGAAATAAATAGGGGGCTGGACAAAGAAGCATCTCCAACTTTGCCGGAAGAACTGAAGTTGGAATAAAACAGCAGCAAGCTCGTGTGCTGGGTGCTGAACTTGGCCAGAAGAATGAGCGGTGTCTGGGACGAACACTGGAGAGCTGTGAATTTTGAAGAGCTAGGAGGAATGTCAGGCTACTCTCCTCCGTTATTCAGTCAGTTATTCAATGCCAATATTACAGTTTTATATTTGCACCAGTTTCAGTGGTGATATATTGGTGTATATATGGGTAGGCCTTCCTGGAGTTTAGGTAGTGATAAAGAATCAGTATTCGCAACAGAGGCAATACTGAACACCTTCACCATCAATCTGGAGATCTTCCAAATCTTGCAGTCAGGACGGATACAATAGAAGAAAAGAAGATACGATTGTGTCACACCAGTATCTTCTCTGAAATTCTCATGCAGGGGGAAGAAAAGAAAAAAGAAAAAAGATGAATGCATATACATGGCAGGAACGTACTGAGCGTAAATATATAGAATAAGTTATAATGCATTTTAATATACGTGAAAAAGGTCAAGTGGAAGAAATAAAAGATGTTAGCTAATTAAGGCATTACAAATGGGATAAGACATTTTGTCTATTAAAGATTGATTTGCACCAGACTACATAATTAAAATACCAAAGCTGGTACTGATGGAAGTCGGAGCCCTACACAAAACGTATTGATGATTTCCATCCAGGGGAAACATGCCAGCGGCACAAAAAAGTCTCATTCTATTAATTGGCACCCTGGATGGTAGGCCTAGGGCTGAACATTACTTTTATAGCTTATATCACGCCACTCATGGGAACTGCTCAGCAGAGAGCAAAGAGGTAGAATGAGTGCCTTCAAGACTTCCCAGTGTAAACAGATTTCAACCAAAAAGGCTGTACTGAGAAAATTTCCACATTAGCCCTAGTGATGGTCCCTGTAGCTGTGGCACGTTATCCTGGCAGCGCTGGGGGACTCGCTTTGACTCTGTGCAGCTTCTGTTTTCTGGACAGAGTTCTTCTCTATCCAGGATTGACAATACAGCCGCACATATTTGAACTAAACACACTTAGTGGGCTGCTGCTGGGGAATCGTTTGTTAGACATGGTGAGGGCCGAGAGCCAGGTTCTTCGCCAGCATGCGCTGACGTAGCCCCTTGAAGCTGAACGGATGTACCCTGGGTTTTTCCAGCTAAACGGCTGCTTTAGGGAGTGGATAAAGGCGAGCGTGCGAGGCACAACATGCAAAGCTGTCTCAAAGCAAGGATTTATTTCCCCAACAACTAACAAGACCAGGGCTGATGCAGCTGCAATGTGGAGGAAGGAAGGTTTTGCCCAGCCCTTCCCATGCCGTGTGAGGGAGAGGATGTTTTGTACCGCGTGGGACTAGTGAAAGGGCAGGGGTGCCCGTAGCCTCTCCCAGGTAAATCCATATAGAATAATGGAATAGCACCGTTTGGACACAGATTTAAAGAATTCTTAGGACAACCACCTAGTATTAAATGAAAAATGTTGTTGCCTGCAGAGGAAGAAATCAGAACGCTGTGGCACCACGTTAGGTCAGTAATGGCAGTTATCACCATCGGAGCTCAGTTTTCTTTTTTCTTGATAGATTAAAATAATCTAGAAAGGCAAAATAAGAGGAAATAAGAAATGAAGGCACACAAGAGGAAAGGCCAGGAACAACAACCATGAGAAAAACCCGGGAGAAAGCAGCCCCTTTGTAAACCCTGCACATTGCTGTCAGCGGAACAGTAACATCTTTGCAACAGCAAGAACGATTTATAGTCTTGAGAGTGCCCTCTAGTGTGAGTGGGACCTTCGAGTGTTTTGATCTACTGAGCAGACCTGGCGTACCTCAGAGCTGGCAGAATGGTAACATGCTATGAAATTCAACCACGCCATGCTAATTTAAGAGCGAGTACTGGCTGCCATTCCAAGATGGCAGAACCTTGGCTTAACAGCAGCATACCTCAAGAGCCAGCCCTTAATCCTGCACATCACTGGCTTATCAAACATTTTCTGATGCACGAACCAACTCATCAAGATGAGGGCATGAACTCTGTTGCTAACGAGTCATAGAAAAACGACATGCACTTGTGAACAGATAACGTCTGAACTGGGTGTAGCCCTTTCATCCGAGTTGTAAACATGTTGTCTGTTAAGGCTGACAAGAAAAGGGTACAGAAGAAAGGAAACGGCCCTGAGCCATTCTAGTAAAACCAGGTTTATTCAAGGAGGCTTTTTTTATCTTTGAATCCATATTGCAGAGCGCAGAAAGAAGAGTGCAGTGGGACTGAGCGCATGGGGCGCTGTGCTTTACTTCAGCCCTAACAGAGGATACGTGTGCGTCCTGATACGCCGGCCGACTTAACGCAGGCTGCGTGCTGGCGCCCGGCCAACTACATCAGCTACCGTAATGTATATTCCGCTTAAAAGAATTTCCAGAATATTGCTTTCACCGTTTTACATTAAGACATTAGAAAAGAACCAGCAAGTTGGCCAAAACACACTCTTTTTATATCAGTACAAACTGAGAGGAATTGTTAAGGAAACTCCCAATTTTAAAGAGAAGGATAACACATTTTTAAGAAGGGGACTGGACAAATTAGTGACAACTATTAAACATTAAGATCCAGATGGACATTTCGGCTCAGAAAATTTCTGAACGCTAAACTGCTAGAAGCGATGAAGGTGAACTATGACCAGGGTCCTTCTGTGTCTGCCCTGACTTTCTTGAAGCACCTGTAGAAATAGAATATTAGGAGAGACAGACTTAGCAAGCGTAGTCCAGTCCATTTTGCTCTTTAAGTTTGCTTACTGGAAATGGAAACTATGGGAAAAAAATGAAATGCAATTTTTCTTTGTTCTGTAAGTGACAAAGCTATCAACCAGGCAATTTGTCTGTAATATTCACACAGGCACAGGAGAAGCAAAGTAGCAAGAAAAAGGCTGTCTTGTTATTCTCTGCTTTCTTTCACAAACACATTTTCAAGGATAAATCAAAATCACCATATTTCACAATTACCATTAGTGGTTTGGGATTTGTTTGGGTTGCTTTTTCATATTCAGAAGCTGCATAATGTAACATACAGTCTCATTAACTAACCTAGGAAATTGTCAGCATTAATTTTCATGAATGCTCAATGCCAGCAAGCTTTGCCAGATCAGATCTCAGCCTTTCTTCTGCTTCCAAATCACCAGTGGATCTTCCTCAAGGCTTACTGCTATGAAACTAAGAAAACACTCAGAACCATTCTGTCGGGTAACAAGTCAACAGACTGGCAGATGAACCCATTCCCTCCCTGTAGGATGCTAAGGTGCGTTGATACAGACCAAGCAGAATTACTTTGCCTTCGCAGCACCCAAAGAGGAAATAACTGATCAGTAACAGATGTTGTTAAGGTTGAGGCTTGCAAAGCAATTAAGAGGTGTCACCACCTGAGGCTGACTCAGATAGCTGCAACAGAAGATTTCTACATCTGCCCTGCAGTGGGGTGGCGGTGGCATGTGTCAAATGTAATCAGCCCTCAGGGAAAGTGCCCTTAAATTCACCCTTTAGTGACAGCACCAGCAGCACTGCTGCAGCACACGCCGCTCACTTTCAAATCTACTTCCCATTCTGAGGTCAGAGTTTCAGAGCACTCCTTCTTCACAAGCGGAACAGCACTTTTAACTGTTTTTCTTTGTATTTCGCCCAGTTCTCAGACAGCCGAGTTCCATTCACACTTGCCCTATGCCATCTTAATGAAACACGTGTGATCTGCTGCCCTCTATCCTGACGGGGCTCCATATTCCCCAGAGAGCTTCAGGGACATCAGAGTGTATATCTAATGAATATTTACAAAGAAGTTTCCTTAGAGAGAAAGAAAAGACCACGAGTTTTCGGTGTGCGGTGGAAAATTGTCTGCTGACCATCTTAGAGCACACAGAAAAAGCCAAAGTAGAAATCTTCACAGCTAAAGAAAGCGTGGCAGGTTCCTTCCAGCTCAGAAGGGATTTTTGTGAATTACTGTGCATTACAACCGTAGCTTCCACTCCACAGACCGCAAGGCTGGGCTGATCAGCTCTACAGGAAAAAAAAAAATTGCATTAACCTGCATGAAATCAGTGTGGTTGTACCTGCAACCTAATAGCAGGTCAGCAGGCAGTGGAAGCATGGTTTTGGTGTTCACTGATGGAAAAACCACCCCTGTACTTGGTTGTGATTTTGTCCAGAATCCTAGCACACACAGGTGAAGGTTTGAATTCAGAAACCTCTCTGGAAGAAATACAACTGTTGTGACTGATTAGGTTCTTCAAATGACACAAAACATAGTGCCAGGAACACCAACACCCGTTTTAAAGGTCTTGTTTGCCCTGAGGAAAACAATGTCTTTTCAAAATATACATAGTAACCAGACTGACCGCTGCTTGGAATTGAACGTGATGCTTTTAATCCATTAAATGATACCTAGACTGCTATAGGCAGCTTACCTATAAATAGGAAATTAATTGCAGTAATTCCCTGTCACACAATGACGGCAGAAAGTCTCAGGGAGCTCCGCGAGTTAAGTGACACCGAGGGTCAGTCCCTGAAACCCCACTGACTGCCACGGGGGGTGAATCCGCTCTTGGGGTTAGCGGGTGCTGGGGAGCGCCCCGGCCAGCCGGCGGTCCTCCAGCCTCCTTCTTGGTTTCAGAAAGAGTCAATTCTTGCACTTGTGCACATTTTCGTTGGTTCTACAGCATTTAGCTAAAACTTTGGCAGGCGGTTTAAGTTTTAGGAAGAACGACTTGAGCCCGAACACAAACGTAGCCCGCAGGACTTGCAGAAAGGAAGACGAGTCCGAAAGCGCTAACGGGGAAAGAGGGTTTACTGACAGTCCCGAGTTTCAAAGCCTTGCTTTGCTTTGTCCTGCCGGGTCCTTTACACCAAGGACCGGAGGAGACGACTTCCAG
>NW_008795405.1:18835992-18866033 GCF_000699145.1 Aptenodytes forsteri
GCAGCTGCTCATCGGCCACGACGGGAAACTGCTGAGGCGCCCCGCCGCCACGGAGAAGGGTGAGCGGCCCCGCCGTGGGCAGGCGTCCGGCGCTGCCCCGCGCTGTTGCGTGAGCCGGGCTGCGGGCGCTGCTCTCCGTCCCCCGGGCCTCCTGGCACACGTGGAGGGGTGTGGGGGGCTCTGTGTGTGTGTGTGGGGGTGTTCCTCCGTAGTTCTTTTTATTTTATTTTTTTTAAAGGAAGGGTTAGATTTGTGCTTCCCTGGCGGATTTAGAAACGGTTGCATGTATGGCCTGCTTGACGGGCTCTTAGCGGTCTTGCCATTGAATAAAAAAAGAACCAACAAAGCTGTAAGCAGTGGGCCCTGTGCTGGTGCCCGCAAGTGTGTTCTGCAAAGTGCCGCCACCTGTAGCTGTAATGCTGAGTGGAGACAGCACGCTCTGCAGTTCTCAGAACTTCCAGGTGCTTTCTCTGTTTTGCCGTAAAGTACATTTCTGCTTAATTGCATCTTTCCTAGCAGTTCCACCCGTGGGAGTTTCCAAAGCCTGTTCATCGTGTGTAAGAACTGCTGATGTCAAGGAAGCATGTACGCAGTGTGACCAGTTCGTCTGCCAGAACTGCAGCAGGCTCTGCAGCTGCTGTAACACAGTTACCTGTTCTTTGTGCTCCACTATTGAGTAAGTGCCTTTTGAATTTTTAACCTTATTTTAATCGTACATGCCCTGAAAATTGGCTGTAGCACATGAAGAGCCAACAAGATATCTAGCTCATCCACGTGATGGACTTGGAACTCTTCTCATGTTGCTTTAGCAGCAGTAAAACTTGTCTGAAACATGGAGAATAAAATGCCTGTGTGAAGTAGTCTGATCAGTCTTAGTGCAAGTCTAGTTTAGCTTCTCATTTAAATGTTCCAGGAGGCAAAAAATCCTCTTGCTTTCCTGGCAGCAATATAGTATGCTGGCCGGTGACGAATGAATACGCTCCCAAGGAGTAATCTTAAGTTTTTGCTATCATTGTTAACAGTTCTATGATACAAAGAAATGTTGAGTGTGCTGTGTGGGAGTCCCGTGGTTACAGTTGATAATAGAATAGGATGGCGTTCTTTGTTATGTTCCAGAAACAGTAGACACACTGACTTTGTTTCTTTTGGTTTTCTTTTTTTTTTTTTTCCCCCCTAGTTATGGTGATGTGGGAGAGCAAGTTCTCTGCAATGGTTGTTCAATATTTCAAGTCTGAAACTTGATGAAATAGCCTTTATGGCTGAAACGTCCGTAAATTTCATGAAGTCTCCCCCCTAGTTATGGTGATGTGGGAGAGCAAGTTCTCTGCAATGGTTGTTCAATATTTCAAGTCTGAAACTTGATGAAATAGCCTTTATGGCTGAAACGTCCGTAAATTTCATGAAGTCTCCTTACGGCTGGTCAATTAATCCTTTTAGCATGTGAATTGATCATGGAATTTCTATGTTTTATATCTTTATATTGTACTTTTTAATATTGTAGCTAAATAAACTTTTATATTTTGAGAATTTCTAGATTATTTCGAGTCAACTTTCTCCTTTTCCCTAGCTGTGATATGCCTACCTGGAAGGGTCAACTTTGTGCTCTTAACTGGTGTTCCTTATGTGATATAGAATTCAGAATATTCATTCAGTGTCTCTCCACTTGTTGCTCATGTTAGGACACACTTTTGTGGGATCAGAATAGAAATCAGTTGCTCCTTGTGTGCTTTCAGGTGAGTGTAAATCTATTCTGGACATGCAACATTTTCTTTGTGAGCTAACTAGAAAAATCAGCCAGGCCTGAAGGCTTTTCCAAATAGAGAATTTGCTGATTTCTGGTTAAATTTTTTTAAACTGTCACAAACATCTTATGATTACTCACAGCTTGAGTGGTTTTAATTGCTCTTTCCATGGTAACTTTGCTAGAAAGAACAATGGTACACCAGGCTTGGAGCAAAAAAACCTTTTCTCAATAGTTAAGTGTCAAAGACTAATTTTCCTGTACTGTCCTTGCAAGATCTTTCTTGGAAAGCGGCTTGTTTGTATAAATTGCCATCTACGCTGTAAACTTCATATTGCCCTGAATACCCACTCAAAAATAGCTCACGAAGTGGTCTGAAAAATGGTCGGCACTCAAGTGTACGTCTCCATAAACTAGTTCATTCCTCATTTTCCTTTCATATTGCTGCAGAGACTGATTTGATTAAGTATTGTTTGTGCTGTAGGAGTGAGACTCTCATTAAGTACTACTGGAAAGCCCCTCAAAATAATTTCCTTTTGCTATGTTTTCAAAAATAAAAACACCAGACTCTTCATCTTGCAAACCAACCATACGTAAGGCAAAACTACAGTGGTCTTTACTTCAGGAAAATGGTGACTTAAGTGTTTGATTTCAGACTGTAGGAAAAAAGGAACAGATTTGATAGGGAAAAAAAGGAATTCTCATGGCACTCATAGCTAATGCTGTGTTTTCCAAATTATTTGCCCTGAATTCCCAAAGCAAAGTCTGCCACTCATGCTTCCTAGTCTTCTCAACCATGGTTAGTATATTTTGTGTGGAGTAACTTTTTTTTACCTCTTCCCCCTCCTCTCTAGCCATTTCTATTTGAAGAAATTGAAAGGCCCTTGCAGTGCAAGTTGAGAGACTTACTTCTCTTGTGGGGACGTCTTTATTTGACATGCTGTTGAAAGCCTACTGGGTATTATTACATTTCAGAATACTGCAACTAACCAAACAGAACAGTAAATGCTTTAGCAAAGGGTGGGGTGATAGCTGTTGCTGAATATCACCACTGTTTCATAGCTGCACGTTGCATGGCTTTGGATATATCGGCCACAATGAGGTGCAAGATGACATTCTTTCTAGCCCCAGTCTAACACCCTGTGTAACTATGCAGAGACAGTTTAAAAGCATTTGTGCCCTTTAGGGTATCCTGAGGTGTGGGGGGGTGTCACTTCACTACTAGGTCGACCATCTGTTTGCTAGCATAGTCTGGCTGATGGCTCGCATTTGTTTCCCTGTTCTGCATGCTTTGTAGCTGGTTAAAATGGGAGAGTTTACTAGTTCTTACTCCAGTCTTGATTCTGAGCAACTGTAAAATGTATCTTGTCCCCACCCCCAAAACAAACAAACAAACAAAAGTCTGTGTCAGTCAGGTGAGCTAGTAGTAAAAGTATTAGTCAGGGTGTGCAGTAATTCCACAGTATTATCTATCTTTTCAAAACTGTAATAGATTGTCAGGATGATGGCAGATCTCTGGTGCAGTTCCCAGCTGTCAGGTATCATAGGGCAGATAAAAATGTTGTTCCTGTGGTAAGCACCTTAAAACACAAAGCTGAGTTTTATGAATGGGAAGAATCTGTGGGTTAGTGCATTTAAATGTTAGTTTTAGGAATGAATTTTAAAACTTGGCTTTGTTTCATTTGAAGCTCTAAGCAGTGAACAAAGATGTTTTTCAGTCAAGCGTATTTTTCAAACCGAAACCTTTAAGTACGTATCTGCTTTTTCTCATTCTCTCCCGAGGGTGAGAGACTGAAAATACTGTTTTGCTTCTAGGCTCCCGGAGAGATGAGACATGTTGTTTACAAATGATTTATGTTTCAAAGTAGTTGATAGATACAGGTTTTTTGGCTCATTTAGTCACTGCTGTATTTCATAGAAAGCTGTCCTCTGTAAACAATGACATGGATTTCATAGCTTAAAGTTCTTATCTGTTATCCTCGAGCCTGCTCCTTGAAAGATGGTTGTTCATTAGGACAGATACCGATGCAGAGTGAAGACCTGGGAGAAGAAAAAAGCAGGAGGGCTGGAAGAGAATGGTTAGAGGCTGGGAGGAGCAGGGCAGGAGAAGCACAGAACAGTGTGGTCAACTCTTGCATCGGGGTGGTGCATCATACATGTAAGAAATTTTTTGGTTTTTTGGTGGTTACCAGCTCATTTGCTTCTCTGGCTTCAGAAGGTGTGAAAAACTGCTTCTCATGTGCTTGTATCTCCCAAAAGACTCAGATCTCGTTATTGAGGAAAGCTCCTGCTCTAGCCCTGCAGTTCTTAGATGAACAACGGGAGGTAAAACTGCGGACTGTTTTTAAATCTTTATATTGCCTACAGAGAAAACCCATGGGAAGGGAAGAATCATTGGGTGAGAGGTCCAAAGATTTTTCTCTTTGTCTAATTAACTCCTACGCACAAGGCCTTGTCTGTTGCCACTGATCACAGAGCTGTACGTTGGGTACTCCTAGGACTGCATAGGGAGAGTCAGAGAAATTGTCTGGTTTATTAATTGAGCAGGAGATTGTTTTTTATACTGTGCTTTATTGTTATCATATGTTCTTCCCTTCCTATTCAGTGCAAAGTGTCAAAAATCGAAGTTTGCCTAGTGTTCAGAGGGAAGGACATCCTCTGGGGAGCCAGCGTATTGACGGGTGAAATACCCTACGGTAATGATTTTGCAGAGGGATGGGAAACTTCTTCTGAGGCCTGTATATCATCACTGGTGAAATACATCTCAAAGAGCACAGTTTTATGTCTAAAAGGAAGTCAACTGATCTGATCAGGATAAAACAATTTCCTTAAGCCTAGTATGTGAGTAAATACTAGAAATGTATGGTTGCGGAGATACCAGATGTTTCTTTAGGGACAATCTAGGGTGGTAAATTACTTCAGTAGTCTTCAGTATCTACAATCTGCATTAGAACAAAACCACACAATATTATGAAGAACTTCAGTAAAAAGATCAAATACACTTGAGTTATCTCCTTCAATAGCATTTATCCATTACACGCATCCCTCATAGTAGTGTTGTGTTCTTGGCGGGTAGACCAGATTTGGTGGTTACACAAACGACCTTAGTCCTGTGTGCGCAGTGAGTAATTCCTGTATGTTGTGTAGATCAGGTCAGAAGCCTGTTTGCTTTCCAAGAGAAGAGTGAGCCATTACACAGATGATCCAGACACCCTAAAAAAAAATAAAATAAAATCTTCGCTCAGGACACAAACCTAACCAGTGCGATTGTGTGACTGGTACCTCTTGTTTAATACAGACAGCACCTAAGCCTCTTCCCCTCCTTTTGTTTTAGTGTCCTACCCATTTGGACCCTGACTTGTAGCCAATTCACAGCCTTTTTTTTTTTTTCCCCCCCTTCTTTCTGGGCAGGTGATAACTAGATGCAGCTGTATTTTTATCTCAGGACAGGGCACAAAACCCAAGTTATTTAGGTGTAAGTGAAAGATGATGTCCTTTTTTTCTTTATGAATATGGGTAAGACATTTATGCTTTGCTTCTGTGCTATATTTGCTACCATCAGCTGTGAGATACTAAAAAGTGGCAGCAATCCACAAATGGTTGAAATCTTCTGAATCTTTTCTGAAGAGGCAACCAATAAGTAGAAATGGAAACAGTATCTTTGTCCCTAGGTTTGTTAAGTCTGATTCTTTTGAGAACGCACAACTAGCCTCCAGGTGAATTGGTTAGACAACAGCAAATGCCAGCACTATGCGAATAATACATACTTCTCTCTTTCACCATGCAGGACCCTACTAGTAGCTGCATGATGTTTTTGTGTTTTGAGAAGATCAGACTGGATTAAAAAATTGAATCCTAGCAAAACTTAACCAATATTAAACTCCCACCTATGCTGTATCTGTACAAGCTTAGATATACTGCTCCCTTGTAACTTTTGGTTAGTTGTGATACTGTTTCATCATGGCAGGATGATGCAACTGTTAGCTATTTGTGCCGCCTTTACCTTCCAGCTAGATTCCTGCAGTGCTGACTACTTAGGCATGAAGTCCTCAGTGCTTGGGGAAACTACAGACAGTATAGAGTGTGGCAGTCTATCTCCACAGTTTATTCTGTACATGTCAAGCTTGTCCTCTGTTCTGTGCAGTCATTTACCATCAACTGTCAGACTAAGCTTAGATCCCAAGCTATTGTAGAAATGTGTGGGGTTGTCTGAGCAGAGGGAGGAAAACCTCAAACCATCCAACAGAAGCACTCTGCCAACGGGCAGAACAAAACTGCTACAGCAGCACAAAGATCATATAGCCAAAGTTTGTCGCATAACATTGGGTATTACAGCTTTGCAAATGTGAAATGAGAGGGTTGGTGGGAGGCTCTTCCAAGAGAGCATCTTTCTTCCAGCAGGCTTTTGCACGAGGACAGATAAGGCTAAGAAAGACCATGAATGTCGAGTTTCCTTGTGCCTTGTGTTTCTTCCACTCTTTAGGGTTTTTCATTACTGAATCTTACAGGGGAAGGTAGCAAAGCTTTGAACATTGTGTTTTGTTTGTATTGAAGCAAATTGGTTAACCTATTAAAAGTAGCCAAGAGGCTTCAGAAAATGTTAATGCTTCTTTAAAAAGCATTTTTTTAAAGCATTAAAAAGCTTTAAAAAGAAAAAAAATAAATAGGAGCTGTGTAATTCAAAGACCAACATTGCTTGTGGATAGCAAATTGGAAGAAAATTATTCTAAATCTTACTATTTTACATTAACAAAATTGCAATAGAGTGAAAGTGGACACCATATATTTTACAATATTTTAATGAGTATCACAGTAATATACATAACTTCTATTTCTTTTGTATAGGTACTTTATTTCTAAAGAAATTGAAGTATCATACTTTTTACAGTAGATTGCATTTTGAGCTGCTACCATTGTAATACAAGTTTTAATGATATTTGCTAGTGTTGTGTATTCTGGGCTTTTGTTATTTTGTTTTTTCCTTAAGGAAATGCCTCAGCTGGAACCAAATTATTATAGCTTACACTTTTATGACAAGTTTTTTAGTTCTCGTGGTTGCGATTTCCATTAAAACCTAATGATAGATGTTATATTACTTACCTCTTGCAGAGGTTATTATTGCTTAAACATTTTGTGGTTGTAGGATTTACTTTAAACTTTAGGATTTGTTTAATTGTATTTTCTTACATTGTTTTACTCAAATGTAGTAGTTGAAATCATGATCCCCTTCTTGTTTGTTCTGTTGTCACTTACTCTGTAAGATACAGATGTTTTTCTGTTTCTTTCCCTGACAAATACAGTTGTAAGTAGTGGGTCCACTTGATAACCTGCACAGCGATGTCAAAATCAACATAGTTTCACCAGGTACTATCTTGATCTGTTCTACATACATATGCTCTTAAACTTGCACTGAAGTTCCGAAAACTGTCAGTGGCTCCTTGTGCAGAAGTCCACTTTAATCTGATTAGAGACTTAAGATAAAACATAACCATTCATCCTACCTTTTCAGTAGAAGTTTCATGTTATGGCCACAGGGTGGCATCACTATGTTAGTTTTGTGTCGATTGTTACCCAAGTTCTTAGTTTTTTCTCAAGTCCTCAGGGCTTGGTTGATACTGTTATAATTGGACTGCTAGGTTGGAGGGGGGAATGTTTTAAAACATCCCCCTCATAAATCTGTAGGTCCAAAACAAATGCTTCCAAAACAGAATTTTTTTTATCCAAAAATACTTTGTACCATTCATAAAATATAGCCTGAAATTCAAAATGGACCGTTTTGCTGTCTTCAAAGACAAAAGCAAAATGTAAATCGTGCACAAACACAAATTGATCGCATTATTTTTTCTTTGAATTTTAAGGTATCAGTATCATAAACAAGGGTATTTATATGCCAGACAATATGTAATTATATCACTCTTTTCTTAAAAAAACCCAAAAAACCCCAAAGAAACAAAAAACCACCCCAACTACCTTATGCCTCATTTCACATTTTGTTGCATTAAATTAACATATTGCATACATGTTGCTTCTCATAAAGACGTGAAAGAGTACAGTCATTGCTATGCTGGTAGTAGGACTGTAAAGCTGGATTTTGAAATGGATGGTGCTGAGCGAGCAGGCTAACATCACTAGAAGGCTGCTGCCCATCACCTTTGCATGGCAGTGGCAATGGGGGGATGGTCCTGATGATTGAGAGAGGGTGAGGGTTGTTATGCCATTCTTTGAGGAGAACAACTTGAGGAATTACGGGCTGGTCAGTCTGACCTCAGTCCACAGGAAGATTATAGTGTGAATCCTCACAAAAGCTGTGACCAGCACTACATCCAGGCATGTGAAGGGCAAGAACATAATTGGGAACGGTCAACGTGGATTTATCAAGGGCAAATTATGTCTGACCAAGCTAACTGAGCATCACCAGATGAAAGAAGTGGATGTCATTCACCTTGACGTTAGCAAGGCTTTCAACACAGTCCCCCAAAGTACTGCTGTAGAAGCCGCGCTGGAGAGGTATGGTTTGGACAGGTGAACCATAAGGTGGGTAGAAGCTTTGCTGGACTGTCAAAGGGCTGTGACAGGCAGGGCAAACCCAACCAGCAGCCGATGACCAGTAGCATTCCTCGGGGGTCGTTACTGGCACTGATGCTATTGGATGTCTTCGCTGATGACCTGAGCGATGGGACAGAGCAGACCCTTAGCCAGTCCCTGGATGATGCTGGGTTGGGGGCAGTGGGCCGTACCTGAAGGTGGGCAGCACAGGAGCCTCAGCAAGCCATGGAAGTGGGCTGGCAGGGGCCTCCTGGATTCGGTGAGGGTAGGTGTGAAGTCCTGCCCTGGGGACAGAGTCACGCCATCCATAGCCCAGGCTGGGTGCTGACTGACTAGAAAGCAGCTTTGCAGAAAAGGACCTGGGTGTGCTGGGGGGCGCGTTGCACCTGAGTGAGAGCGTGTCCTTGCCATGGTAAAGGGAAGCCATGTCGGGCTGCATTAGCAAGAGCAGAGGCAGCATGGGTCCCCCTGTGCAGGAGATCCAGAGGTGTTACTGTTGCACACAGAAGCTTTAGTTGTCCTGAAGACCCTACAGTGCACAGAGACACCCCTAACAGACAGGAAGCCTGGCTGCTTCCAGCTCACAGACAGGGCATGTCTGTGGCCTTCAGAGTCTATCAGAAGCACAGGTATTGCACGATTTTTCTTGGGATTCCAAGGCTGTGTATTCATGTATGGTGCTTTTGAATACACTTAGGAATTTACAGTACTGTTGAACCTCTTCAGCACTCTTAGACCTGCTGCATTCTTCCTCTCTTCTCCTAAGCATTGAATACTGGTAGCTGTCAGAAATGAGGAACTGGTAAAAAGATATGTGGTCTGACTATGTCCACTCTTACATCCTGTTTACTCTGCTAGAACTACTGATATGATGAAACTTGCTCATATCCTTAAGTGCTTTGGTGGGCTGTGCTGTAGAGTGCAGCGCTTTGCAGAATATAGATTCCTGAGCCTAAAGAAATAATTAAATTTTCAACCAAGTAGCTTACATACAAAAATTAATGCACTTCTATGTATCTCAGTCCCAGCAAGTTTCATTTTAGGAGCTTGATTCTCCCACGCTTTCTTGCACTGAGTAATAACTCGCTAAATGAGTAATCTGATTGTTCTGATTTCTCTTTCCATGATAGCAAGATTATTTACTGCCCTAAACTAGATTTTAAAATATTTTTAAACCCAGTAAAAACAAGCTTAGAAACCTGGGACTGTAGTCATTTTGGATGAACAGTATAAGGAATTAAAGTGTAGTAAAATGTAAGGCTGAAAATACATAGTCAATGTGCAAATTTTCATGGTCTCCTCACAGAAATGTTAAAAGAAGCAAGCCAGCTCAAATACTTCCTTCATATTCTGCTGAGTGGCTTAACTCCATGTTGTTCTGGATGTCCTCACTTGTCTGAAAATGGGAGAACTTGGTCTCAGTCGGGTGTAGTCACATGTATTGCTACTTACAGAGCTGGTTTAAGATACCTGTGTATTCAGATGGGTCAGATTTTCACATGAATGCAAGAGCTTGCTTACTCAGCCATCGTGTGGAGTAAAGAAGTTCTATAGAAAACTGCTTCATTCATGTGAGCTCATATCAGCACTGTTCAACACAAGCATCTGTAAGTCCTGAAAATATCTTTTGTTCCTTACCTATCCAAAATTGGAATGCACTGTCTTAGTGAGACCAAGAACTAGAAGTTGTTGTAAACCCAGTTAGAGGGACTTTCCCTCTTCACTGGTACAAGTCTTCCGTTCTTCGTTTACTCCATGTGCTTCCATATATCCACGTGTTCGTGTTTAGGATCATTGCTATAACCTTTTCTTCTTACATCTTGTACCGACTTTGTCCCTTCTGTGCTGATGCTACCGATGGATACAGCAAGAGCTTGTGCACTTCTGTTCACCGTAACGCTAATAAGTTTTCCATTTGTGGAAGTGTAGTGCTGTCCCTGCTCTGCTGAAGAGATCGTCAAAGCTCGCGGTGCTGTCCCTTCATTGCTGCTGGTGCTTGTAATCTGCAAAATGATGTGATTTGGGGTTCTTCCATCTTTTCCTTAGTGCCAGATACTCTCTTCGGTTGTGTTTTACAGTGCAAGTATAGCTTAATACGCAAGAGTTGTGGCTCTGAAATGCCTGTAATATTAATTTCACAGGTAGTGTCTTCTGCCCAAGTTAAATGAAAACTTTCATAATAATGAGTGCTTCAGAAACACTGTCAGGAATGAGACTACCCTTTAATGTTTAGTGGCGTACATCACTTGGACATGAAAACTAGCTCAAACCTCAACACTTGTTCTCTATTTTCTCGAGAATTTCAGTTCTTGTGAGGCTTTTAACTTTATTTCTCCACTCAGAATATTTTCTCAGTTTGCTTAACTCATGCTACCATCTGTTGTTCAGTAACTACTCAGAGCCAAGACGGCTGATGGAGATCTGAGTCCTCTTAGATCAGCACTTGGCACCGTGAGCTTTTTCACAACCCAACAAGCAGTTCCAACAGCTGCATGCATGAATCACTTAAGTTATAGTACCCTGCAGCACCCTGTTAAGAATGGGTTTTGACAATCTGGTCAGATGCCACACAAGCAAAAGTGCTATGAACTGAGCTCCTTGGAAGGTGTGACGTAAATTTAAGATCATTATTTTGATACTCATTTTAATGTAATGTGCTCTAAAGTTTCATTGCTGTTCAGAAAGCTTTGGGAATACCTAGATTGTACATAAGAATTTACCATTAATTACAAAAAAATTTCAGTAGGCTGGGGGGTGTGTGCATGTGTGTTTATTTGTTACAGCAAACTATTCTGACACATTCTCTATGGCATTTCATATTACTGAGAGACAGTTTGCCCCAGCAGTAGAACTGCTCTTCACATGCTTTTGAGTCAGTCTATATTTAAACCTGTCTCCAGCAGTATTTTATTTCAGTTGTTTTAGTCTGGTTTGCTTAGCTGTGGACACATTCTTGATTATGCTGTATGTTTATTGAAAGATTTGCTATCATGTACTGTTCTTCTGCAAACACTACAAAACATCGTTTCATTCAGAGTTTAGCAAGCTGCAAGAGCACTCCTTTAAGGTTTGCAAGAGGATAGCGTGGATTCCTTGTTGGTTTTGTAGCAGTTAGCTGATGGCACTAACATCAAGCCCAAAGGACTGGTGTGAATCAGCCTAGTGTCATTGGGCAAACTGAGCTACACAGCCGAGGATCTTGTCCTGCATATAATTTGTGTTACGCTCTAGTGTTGTCATTATTTGTTTAATGATAACCATTGCTTTGGCTGAGTATGTAACACAAGGCCATTCACAAAAGAATTTATGGAGTCTGTCTGTTTGTATTTCACTTAGCTGCCTAAATAAGGGGGGGAGGGAGCAATATGGAGGTTATATTGTCTTGATTTTATTTTGAAGCTGCATCTGCAGACTAGCTGGAGCCAAGCAGGGTTAACTATAGGATGGGACAGTATCATCCAGGAATAGGGTGTTGAAACTTCCTGGGCAACTTCCACAGAGCCGCCTGGCAGGACTTCCCCCCAGTTCCTCTTAGAAAATGAGACCAGTGGGTTCCCAGGGGATAATGAGGGATGGGTGCCAGAGGTGAGCCATGGAAAGCCTCAGTGGTTCTGCAGAAGTAGGATGGGAAAGGACATGATTAAGTCTTGTGTCTAAGAGTTTAACCAATTTTGTTGAGTCAGACCGCAAGCCTTTCACACCACTAGAAAGGTGGATTAAATAGGCCTCAGGATGTACAGGCTGCAGGCTGAGGCAGCGAACTTGAGGATGCTGAAGAAGGTTGGTGTTGGTTTCCCAGAGTTAGTTTCTAAGAGTTTTAAAGAGTTAAAGAAAATATGTAAATGTCTTCCATCAGCAATTTTCAGTAAATATCTTCCATCAGCAATTTTCAGTTAATGTCTTATCAGGGATTTAACTGTATTTTTACAGAGAACTCTGGATAGGTTAAACTTGATAGTTCATACCACAATGAAAAGATAAGTTAGATAAAGGGCAGAGAAATGGTTTGTTTTGCTTTCCCCAGGTTTCTTACATTTACCAGCTGGAAAACCGTACAAATTTAGGGGTGCCCTGGAACAGAAATGGATGCCGGACAGTGAGGGATGACCAGATTTTTTTTGTTGAAAGCAACTGACTTCCTTCTAACTCTACTAAAGAAATAAGAGTGAATGATGAAAGGTGCTGGGTAGTTATCTCCTCTTCTTACCCTAGTGATTTCTAGTTGTGCTTCCGCAGCAGAAAGGATGTTAAAAATATCAACAGGAATAGGAAATCGCTTTAAAACTCAATGGGAGACATGCTCTTTTCTTTGATAAGCTCAGTATTTCATGCCATAACACATCAGTCAAGACTCTACAGGAAACCCGGAGGATGCAGGTTTATATAGACAATGTAAAGTGGTCCTATAGGTTTGGGTCAGGTGACAAAATTAACTCACCCAGCTTTGCTACATTAAGGAACTGTAGTATCCAAAATAAGGTTTCATTGATAGAGTACAGCTAATACGTCCATCCCTGAAGTCAAGTACTTGGTTGTCTTCAGCATTTTGTATCATCTTCTAGGAAAGCCACCACACGCAGACCAGCGGCAGGCACAGTCCTGACCCACGCTGGAGGCTATGGCCAGGACTTTCTCCCAGTTCGTGTGCCACACCAGATAGTGCTGGTGGGAGAAGGAAGGACTACACTATAACTATGCTTTAACTACCCTACCTCCTTTTGCTCATTAAATCTGCACTTGTCCGAGAGACCAGGGAAAGAGGGTCCTGCAGCTTCCTTTTACCATTTCAAAGGGAGCTTAGCTGTATATTGGCTCTCTGATGTCTCCACAGCAACCCAAGGAGCATCCAGCATCAGGACACTGCCCAAGAGAAAATAATTTAAAGAAATATTATGTCACTTCATAACACACCCTCTAGAAGGGACTGCAGAAGAAGATCTGAAATAGGCTAAGGAGACATAAAAAAGAATGAGAGAAGGTAGGGGAGGAGGAAGAAATCCATTGTTTCTTGTCTGCTGGGAAGAGACGGGGGAAGGAAAAAGGTGTCGTAAGGAAAAAGTCAAAAGGCAAAATAAAGAGAACTGGAGTTCAGACAAAACTGACTAAAAAAGGGGAGAGGGGGCAGAACAGAGCAGCCTGGTCTCTACAGGTAACACCCAGCAATCTGCATCCAACCTCCGTGCAGCAGGGAAGTGAAAGCCCACCTCCATGTGCCAGCTTTTTTCCTGCTCCCAGGAGAGGAGATCCGCTCTGCAGCAGACAGACAGATGGCGTTACCATTGCCTGTGCTCCTGTGGGGGATTTTTCCAGATGGGGAGTTGGAAGCGTCTTTGTGCTGCTACAGCCTTCCTCTCCAGCAGCCCTGAAGTGCTCGGGGCCTCCACCAGCCTGTGCACCCGTTATCGTATGCTACTTAGACATGTGCACACATGCAGCTCGGTGCTGTGAAAATTTCAGCTGAACCCGTTAGAAAAAGAGGTGTATTTATATCAAGGGTTTTCTCCATGTTTGAAAGTTTCCGTGTTGACTTTTCCTTTCTTGTAACATGGGCCTGTGTTTTTTCATTATCGAGAGATTGCTAATAAAAACTGGGCCCCCAGCACTGATCTGAAAAGAAAGTTGACACGACTGTTTTGCACAGAGGAACCCCAGACGACATTGCATCACTCACACGCTGACTTCATCAGTCAATCTCGGTGCTTTCCTACAGTGTTAGGATACCTCTCCTACCTCCAGCAAAGCACAGATGTGACAAGTAAGTTTCTCAGTTACCTGGAAAACTCTGGGCAGCCCAGGAAGCATCATCCTCATCACGACTCAGTTTGCTGCTTACTAGAATTAGAAAAAAAATCCATTTTAAGTAACAGGCAGGCAGTCACCTTTGATCTCCACTTCCATAACAGCTGAGCAAATGAGCACAGAAAGTAAAACTTTGGAAAGGTAACGTGATTTCAAGTTTTACAATCATCAAGTAAAGGGAGATACTAAGTTTAATCCCTTTATCTTAGTTACACATTAAATTTATGACAACCTCACCTGTGTAAGTAAGTACATTTTGTTCTGCTTTCTTATACTTCCCTTCCTCTGCACCTTTCCAGTCTGCAGCTGCACATGTGACCTTGCTCTTTCCACTTCATTTTTATTCAGTTTCACTTTATACTCATTCCTGGACTGTCAGCAGGTATTCCTGTCTTCCTGTTTAGTTTCATTTCCCTCAATAATATCAGAATAAGGAACAATTGCAGCAGCTGAACACACCGTATGGAAAGCTTACTATATGCTGCAACCATCTTAAGAATAGTATCACTCCATTTGCATTATTAAAGTTCATTAAAGGGCTTACGTTTTGATCTTTCTGCACATCCATAAAGCCTTTAAAATCATTGGAGCAATTTATCAAATACATTAGAAAAGTTCATTACTATTAAAAAAAAAAAAAAATCACTCAAATGCTGTATTGTCCCCACATGCCAGGCCTGTGCGTGGGAAAAGGTGTTGCAATTGTTCTTGCATAGTCAGATTTGCACTTCACTGAATTAAAAATAAAAAGCCAATTATTTCAGGCTGAGGAGCCTCTACAGCGCTAAAGTTCATAAGGGCTTACGTTTTGATCTTTCTGCACATCCATAAAGCCTTTAAAATCATTGGAGCAATTTATCAAATACATTAGAAAAGTTCATTACTATTAAAAAAAAAAAAAAATCACTCAAATGCTGTATTGTCCCCACATGCCAGGCCTGTGCGTGGGAAAAGGTGTTGCAATTGTTCTTGCATAGTCAGATTTGCACTTCACTGAATTAAAAATAAAAAGCCAATTATTTCAGGCTGAGGAGCCTCTACAGCGCAGACCTTGCCCTCAGCCATTCTGGGACACCTGACCGAGGCACTGCTGACATGTGGTGAGCTGCTGGATTCAATTCTGTCAGGAGACCTAAGTCAAACTGGCATTTTCAACAGCAGTCGGCAAACTGGAAGCATATGCAAATCCACGGGGTACAGCTGCAAAGCTCCAGGTGCCAGCCACCTTAAGGGAGCTGCAGCTCCAGCCTGCACTAGAAACAATTTCTGAGTGACCTGTGTCAGACAGGTGAAAAGACCATTAAGGAATCTATTTTGGGCACGACACCATGGAAAGGGAAAGCTGCAACCACCAAAACCAAGCAGAGATGAAAGTGCCTGGTGGTGATGCTGTTTGTTAATGCAGCCTTTCAGAAGCGGCCAAAGGATCCTGTTAGAGTGCAAATCCTAATGCAACGCAGACATCATCCTTCACCTGAAAAAGTAAATGCCGCTGAGGGTTTTCCCTCCTAGTCATGCCAGGAGTAGCGTATCCAGCCTGCCTGCACCCATCGCAAGCGATGCAAGGGCAAGTGTCGGTGTTCCTGCTTCAGAGGAATGCGCTGACAACCTCCACTTCAGTAAGTGACAATACGCTAGAATACAATGTACTCTTCATATCCCTGAGAAAATTACTTACAAAACTATAATGCAATAAAACATGTACTAATTCAACAAAGATACACACTTTGCTTAAAACAGTAAGTGCAGTGAACTGGGGATGACCAGGGCCAATGACATGAAAGAAAATGAGAAAAATGCAGGATTTGTACTACTGGAAGCATCTCAAAGCAAGGCTGGTGCCAAGTCCCTTAGATTGTATGAAAGTAGTAGACAGGTCGTGTCAGTCTGGAAGTATAAATACATACCAGAGGTGATTGATAGGAAAAAAAACCCATAAAGAACCTCCTTCACTAAAGCACACGCTCTCAAATCCAGGACCTAAATCATTAAATAGACTCACAGACTAGTTGAGGATTTCTGGAGATTGTCTGGCCCAGTGCCCCTGCTCCAAGCATGGTCAGCAAGACTGCCCTAAAGGAGTCCAATTTGTTCCAATCACTGTACTTTTCAGTAAGCTGAAGGAAGAACAGTATTACTGGTTTTGCTTTCCTTCCAAAAGAATATAATGTTTAAGCACGTATTTTCTGATCATTTTCATCCAATTTCGATGAATTCCCAGGCACTGTGCTGAAGATGACAATCACTGTTTTTTGTTCTGATACAGGTTTTCTCAGTACTACACAACGGTTTTCTGGCTAACAGCATCAGTGCTGTAAGAACATAATAGTGCAAGGAAATAGCTATGGTAGAATTCACAGATAACTAAAGATCAAAACATTTGGGGTAGGGATTGTGTCTCCTCTGTTTCTGTGAAGAATTTTCACTCTTGTATTCAAAATAATTATAGTATCTTCTGTGGGGTGAAAGTTATGTATTATTTAAAAAATGTGCAGAACTTGAGAGACCCTCAGAATTCAAAAAACACAGCAACCACTGTCGGTGCAGTCATTATCTTCTCAAAACAAATGCAAAGACCTGATAAAGATGCAAAATACAAGCGGTTACGGTAGTATGACAGAAGACATGAAGAAACAGTGTGGAAAAATTCATAAAAATGGAATCTTAGCATAGACCGGGGTCACATTTAACACAGGAAGAAGTTCATAAAGTCCATCTCTAGAGAAACAGGTAGTGAGCAGTACCAGGCAGCCAGCCACGTGAAGCAGTGCGTCAGTGAAGGAGAAACTGAGAACCGAGCTACAAGCACGCTGAAGAACCACAGAGGGAAGCAGCATTTTCACATACAAAGTCCTTGGTCTGGTCCTCAAGAAAGAAGCCACGATGCTCACAAAACCAGGATGGTGACCAGCAGTTACAGAAGTTAAAATTAAGGAGGGAAAAAAAAAGGAAAAAAAAAAAAGTGGCATGCAGGGACTACGGTAACAAAATGGTTTTGTTTAAAATGTTTTCAGACACAGAGCAAGTAGTCATCACCTGATTAGAATGCAACATATGTTCCATTAGACAGAGCTACTACACGTCTGTACACTCAGCTGCACTGGGGATAATAAGCTCCCATTTGCTATAGGCACTGTGTGTTCTTTTCGTTTTACTTCTGGTGGCAATTAACCTCCCTGTTATTAAGAAAATTGAGCTAAAAGTGGAAGACAAACACACTCATTTGCAACACTGAAGAAACAAGATCCTTTTACGTTCGCCCATTTCTTCAAATGTGTTTTTACCTCTGAAGCTTTTAGAAACAGTGAAATAAATCAAACCTTCCTCCTAAATTATCATTTCCCAAACTTCTCAGGCAGAAACCCCATGCAACTCTTATGGGCGCTTCACGTGTGTGGGCTTCTCTTCTGCAGCTCTGTCTCCTTGGAGTTTGCATTCCCACTATAGGACGTGACCTCTAATTTGGGACCACCATCCTAAATCCTGCTACTGGAGATAAAAATCTGACTTAGCATATGCTCTCTAAAAAGCAAACGGTATTTTCTCTGACAAAGATTTAAAAAAACCCACAAACACTTAAGAGTATGAAGAATACAGTACTCTTGTACTGAGCATTTAAATGCACGTAAGCAATCCGAAGTAGCAGAGAAGAAAATTCACCCCCAGTTAAAGCAAAGATCATCCAATTCAAACAATCAAGGAAAGTTTTTACCCTCAAACCTCCAAAAACTATCGTAATTTGTTTCTCAGTTGGGAATGCTATAAACCACGGTGATCTTCGCCCAGTTTAAACGGAGAACAGCCTGCCATATCCTAATGGGATTGTACTGGATGTTTTTGTTAAACAAAAGAATATAAAACAGAATTTGCAGAATTACCTGGCTTCTGCCAACGTCTCTTAACCCCAAATAGCACAAGCAGCGGTGCATCTCTCTTTCAACCAGTGCTCAGCTGACCTCGTCTTCCGACCGTAGTCAGTGGCACACAGAGAACTGCATTATTTGCTCTTGCATAGGTTTTTCTTTCCCTGTTTTTCTCCCAGCCTGAGTTTACAACCAAATTCCTGGGCTGTGACATACTGTGAGTGTTCTGCACTTGGGATGCACCATCTTTGCTGCAATGTACACCACCAGAGCAAGATGACATTTGTCAATGCCAGAAGGAAGAATGAGGAGGTTCTGGCTCTACAGATAGTTAGAAAAGTTTTGGGTTTTCAAATAAAAGAGCTAAAGGAACGTGCAAGATTTACACGGTCTCTGCATTTACGGTACAAAAGCAATCCAAGGTGAACGGCACTCAGGTCACAGACTTTTGTGATAGGTAGGGAAGGACAACAGGATACTAACAGTGATGGCTATGCTACTCCTTATTTTCTGTGCTAAATCAAAATTTGAAGAACACACTTGACATTTGCAGGTAGACAGCTGTAATGCTGGTAATCATTCAATTATAGACGACAGGCAAGGCGTTTTGAATAATCACAGGCAAAATGAGGGAGGGTATCCAGAAGACCCTGCGTTCAGGTGTGGCCCTCAGAGCTCACAGTTGCCAACAATACAAAGATTCCCAGACTTTTTGGCAGCTTTTTTTTTTTTTTTTTAAGTTCCATTTTATATATGGGAATTAAAACAAAAATCCATTAGCAACAACTGGCAGAAAAATACTGTTCTGAGACATAATCAGCCTCAACAGAACAACCCGATCCATGTCTGTTCCTGCATTTGGAAGACCAGATTTTCCTGGGGCAGACGACGGTAACCTTTGCTCATTCGTGCTGCCTATATTTGGATGCACGGAGTGTGTTAGTTCAGAACTTGTCGGGGCTTGTAGACTTGCAGAAGAGTTCTTTGGACTTCATCCCCGGGCTGGCTGCAAACTTAGATGAAGGCTTGGAATCGAAGGAAGGAGAGCAGTTAGGAGATCAGACTTGCAGAAGGGGACAGGCTGTCCAGCATCAGTGCAAGGTATCCTCTACAGAGACACAGATCCCTCCTTTCACCTTCCCTCCTTGCATAAAGTGTGCAGTAAATTCTCCTGGGAATTATACCCTATTCCTTGAACCAAAAAATGTTTTGGATGTTTAATGGCTTACAAGTTGCAACTTCTGTGCTTAGTTTGAAGCACACTGCAGTCGTCCTTGGACGTTCTTGTACTTTTCTCTGTATTCTTGTTTGAAAAAGGACATTCCAGCCTCGTATAATTACCTCCTCGAAGCGATTAGTATTAGTCCCTAGAAAGGAAACGTGGTATTATATATTGTACACTGGCCCAAGTGACTGGAATAGAAACACCTTTGAAGATTAGGGCCTCAGTAACACAATCGCACTGGCATCAGGAGGACAGCAAAATGAGGCCTGTCCTTGTTCACCTCAAGACAAACTATTTCTGGCACTATTTCTTTTAACAAACATTTTCCAAAATTATCTTTGCGTAATGATCAGCACAGAGATGAAACAACTGAGGAGGGGCAGAAAAGCCTAAATCCCTCAGTGATGTGCACAGGAGACTCAAGAAACTGGAGCAGTTGTTGCATCTCTACAAATTCAGAAGGCTCCTACCACAAGAAATAAGAACCTAACTTGTTAAAGCAATTTTTATTTAAGTATTTGGAGGGAAACTTTCATATCATGAGTAAAAATACTAGAGTTGAACGTTGTTTAAAAAAAAAAAAAAAGTCAAGATGATGGGCTCTCTGTGCAAACACAGCAGTTTCTGATGGAAAGGGGAAGCGAGGGCTTTCATAACATACTCCCTTTCAAATAAAAAAATTAAATGCTAGTTAACTGCAGTACATGTCATCATTTTTTATACAGTCAAGAGAATGAAAAACAAAAAAAAGCAATTTAAGAGAACGCAACCTACAATGGAATAAATTCATTCGCAGCAGAGACAGAATAAGACTGCTTTTATGAAAATTACAAAGAAACATGATACAACAAAAATAGGGTGTGGGGAATTTTCCACTAAGATTAAAAATGTAAAACAAAACAAAAAGTGAATTTTTAACACCATTATTATTCAAACACGTATGAAGTTTCAACCTAGTTTTTTTTCTTACACATGGGAAACACTGTTAAAGTGAATCTTCAAGAGTGAGAAGGCACCATGAACTGTTGGCCGATACCTTTAATGCACACTCAAGAAAGAAGAAATGATCTGGCATGATGCAAAAAATCATTAAGTGTTTATATATATTCATATATCTTTTCATTAAAAAAAAGCGGCAACAAGTCATTACTTCAGTGCCAAAATGTACTTTTGTCTGGTTGACTCACTCATTAAGATGATTTCTCACTTAGACCTGTATGGTATTTTTACACAGTGGTGAAAGTGGGTGATTTTGTGTTGTTGCATTTCATATTAGATTGGTAAATCAAGCGTTTTCTAGGTTCTGAGAAGCCAATCCTATGAAGTATTCCTAAACTCTACGCAAATGGAATAATTAAATGCACTGTCTAGAATGGAATACTCATCTGTACGACGTGGCAATTCCACTGGATTCAGTTTGATACGTAATGTCTTGTAGCAGATGTTATAACAAAAATAACTTTTGCTTTTTGATTTACCTCACTGAGGCCATTAATGCTGTTCCTATAGTTGGTTTTCTGGAGTTGGATGACACTTCGCTGCTGTCCAAAATGAGTTTGAACCTGAACCCTCCAGAGTTTGTTCACTTTGTTGCTTATATTATTGCACTAGCTACTAAAGTCTTATATCTTCCTATATAAATCTAATTGTTCAGAGTGCAGATTCTATATTTAGATAATGAACTGTATGAAATAAATAAAATAAGGGGATTTTCTGGTCAGAGTTGCTGATATGTTGAATACCTTAATTATTTCTAAAGTAAACAGTTTTGGTGTATATTCTTAAAAACCTATGGTCATTCAGCATAAAAGCCTTGACGTAATACTTTAAGAATGGATTTGTTTTCCTTCTCAAAAATGCATCAAAGAATTGTTTTAAATACAGAATCTGTGAGGCTTCCTACAAATTCATCTAAATCGTAATACAAACACAGTTTGTAATTCAGATAATATAGAAAGTTCTCTAGTGTCCATTGAAGTAAGGTCCCCAAAATGCAGTCTGTTTTGTTGCTGAATGGGAAAATGTTGCAAAACATTAAGCGGTTCCACTGGCTGAATAGGAGAACTGAGGAAAATGAGGTCTTCTCTCGTTATCTACACAATCCATGCTGTCATCTGAAAAATGAAAAAAAAAAAACAGTAGACCACATTTGCTACCTTTTTAAGTAAACAAACAACAAAATAATGCATGGTAAAGTTATTTCAGAAAATTTCGCTGTCGCCTTTTTCTTCCACGACTTGAAAGGACAAAGAAACAGGAAGTCTTAAATGTCACCCCATTAAACGGGCATCACAGGAGATCCTGACTGTTGTATGTAAACAGTTGTTCGGATGTCCATTTAAAATTGCTAGGAGCTGCATTGCTAAAATCTATATTCAGTGTTCTGAATTTCTGGCAATTGCTATTTCAGAGCATCAAACATGCTCAGTTACCATGAAAATAAAATACAGTTTGATTGAATACGGACGTTAGGCCATACTCAATTGACTGCTGGCATATACACAGTGTGTGTGCAGATGTACACATGCAAAACTCATGAGCAGAATTATTTTCCAGTGGGAATGTGCGGATTTGGAAAAAGACAACAGTACAAATAATTTCACTATCTTCTAAAACAGGTTTTTCATTTCCCAAACTGGAAAGTTTCACGTCAGTTTACCAGCTTCTTGGTCAAATACGTATATGGAAAACCAGCAAGTTTAAACTGATGCTTTTTCAAATGGTCTAAAGAGACCAGGTAACGTTACAGCAAATTATTTCTGGTCGTCTGGAGAACATAGAGGGCAACATTTGGGAAAACTTTACCTTGGTCAGGAGGAGTGATTGTTATCATCTGTGCTGTAAATTCTTCATCAAAGTATCTTGTATCTGTTTCAGATGTAACTTGTGGCTTAAACGGAGGCACGAGCTATGAAAACCAAAAAAATACTGTCCATTTACAGGTTCTTGCAGGTAGAATTTGAAACAGGTAGAATTTGAAATAGAGTTATAAGCTACAGTGCCTTTTCCTACATTCCTAAAGTAAGTTTAAAAACCATCAGTTCATAAAGAAGGTACCATAGACAGTAAAAAGCATTTATTTAGGTGTGCGCTTCCTATTTATGGGGCATTTAAGGCATTTTGTCTCTAGGATTTAATTGCACAAAGAAAAACCTAGAATCCTAACATTTCTTCAAGTAATAAATAACATGCTTACAAATTTTAAAAATAATAGCATATACTGGTTCCCCACCTAATTATATGGAAATTGTCAACTGCATCTAGTCAGATTTATGCTTGAGGAGGATGAAAATGAGTAAGAAAGATGCTCAGTGATACCAAACTGATCAGCTAGACTTGCATATCACCACAAGGGTTGTAATATTCACAAAAAAAATTTCAGCTACAGAGCTACTGTGCCCACGCAGCTCTGACTGCAACTGTGCTGTAGGTCGGACCAACCCGGGAGAATTTAGGACAAGGCAGCAGCACTTATACTCCCGGTCCCCAAAAGCAGTTTGGTATCAACTCTGAACTCAGAAAATCTGGAGCGCTTACAAAAAAATCGAGCATGCTTAGCGGTGAACATTCTCCTCTTGTTACACCATGAGTTGCACTATTTGGGTTTTATTCTTGACACTCGCTTGGGCAGGCAGGCTAGAAATCATTCATGTGTACCTAGGCAAGCTCTGGCAAGAGGAACTCCAGATGGAGCGGAGCTGCTTGACGGGGGCTGGAGGAGGAGCGCGCCTGGGAAGCGGGGTGGCGGGGCTGGTTGCATACAGATGCACAGAGTTGGAACACGTACAATTTCGGAGGGCAACGGAGCTGGGATTCAGACCTCACTCACCTCCCCGCTGCACGATGGGTAGAAACAGAATGTAAACACTGTTCTTAGCCCTCCCACAGAGGACATGTAATAGCTCTCAGTGCTGGGCTTCAGTTCGCCCACCACTGGGGTTAAGCATGGCCATCTTTTAATAGCACAGAGCCACAGCAGGCAACAATTTAGGAGCGTGATTGAGGAAGTATATGGCTTCCAATCTGAAACCGCAGGGAAAGGTTTATCAAGGCAAATGGTAAATTGCTCCAACTGGAACTAAGCAGTGACCCCGAGAGTTGCACTTCTGCTCTTACAGAAATAAGAACGCCGCCGACAGAAATCGCTACCTGGAAAACACTGGCAAATCTTGAGTGTACAGAACACCTCTTCCCCACCCCCAACTTTTCCTCCAGCTTAGATCTGAAGAATCATTTGCTTGGCAAGTCAGTTAATAAGAAAAGCACTAGCTTCAAGCTCCCTATCGCCAGGATCATCTTTCTGATCTGTTTTGAAAGCACCTAAGAGTGTTGTCCTGTCTTACAAACAACAATCCAATGAAGCTCCTTCACTTTCCATGTAAAGACTTTAAGAAGTGTAATCTATACATAAGGTGATACTTCCAAATACAAAGAAACATTCTGCAGTTTAAAACCAATCTTAAAAAATTAAGGGACCTAAAAATTCTGTTTATTGTAAGAGAGCACAATTACAGTATATATTCTTCATCATTTTTTTGAATTATTAATGATCCTCTGTGCCAAGGATGGCTTACAGGAGCCTGGCAAATGTTCCTGTGAAAAAAATTAGGTCCTTAGAAGTGGTCTTTACATCCTGAATTTAAAAAGGAAAAGGAAACAGGATATCCCAAAGCCACAAGTCACTCTGAGCCTTACAGTCCTCCTGAAGCTATTGAAGAGGGAATGCTTCGCATTGTAATGTTAATAATGCTATTCTCAGTCAAGTCAAACCAGCATATTATGTATAAAAACCCTGTTGAGGATGAGCATTCTTTCTTTCACATTTTAACTCTATTCTCTTTCTCCTTATAGCAGTTGTCTGCCTATTCCTTAAAGCGAACCTTGGTTTGTTTTTGACAAGCTGTGCGTGCATGCGTGTGTGAAGTTCTGTCTGTCCTTTTAAGCTAATGGTGGTTTTGGCACTCGCAATGCTCCCAGTTGCTCTAGCTTGCTGTGCGCAGCACAGAGTGATTTAGGACTTGGGCACTGCAGCAGACACCTGAACTATGCACATCAGAACGACTCAGAGCAGCAATCCTAAGTCAGAACACACGTGTAACGGGCTAGCGCTGCCTGTGTCATTTTCCCTTTTATTTTAGTATCTGTTAAAAGTGATTTGAGACAGATTATGATGCACCCACAAGACAATTTTTTTTTTCCCCTAGCTGTCAAATTCAGAACATTAAGCTGGAAACAGAGGGGAAGCCGCAGAAAGCTCTAACACTGGCTTTACCAAGCAAATATGTTGCTTTACTGAGAAGCTGTGACTGCAATAGCTCTGCAGTTCAACTGGCAGAGATGCCACCTGTAGCTTCCCACTGCTGCAGACCAGCATGATACCCACAGGCTTATGTTGGTTTAAGAGATAAAAAAGACCAGAAAAAAAAGGTGATCAAAATCTCACTGCGTATGTTTCGCTAGTAGGTGGGCAAAATATTGCAAATTAAATCGCACCTTTCCTTGCACCAGAGACAAATAACAACACTCTTTCAGGAGAGTCTAATACTTTAGTATTTTAAATATTTCATTTAAAATTCTTGGGACAACCCCAGTTATTCAAAACTCCTTATAATTCAAAGCAAAGCTATGTTTCCAAAAAGCTTAATTACAAAGTAAGTGTTCTCGATTACCCCAAGCCTATATTCATAAACATATCCACCATTACCTGGAGATAGTGGGTAACCAAGCTTAGCACATAAACACCTCTAGGCAGCTGACAAAATTCAGCTTTTATCTGTGAGACTGCATTTCAGGTAAACGCTGCAAGATTCTCTTTGGACCACCCAGAACGTAGGTAGCAATTACTCACAGGCTTTTTGAAATCTCTTCATTTGCACAGCATGGCTATTTCTACAGCAGGTAATGGTTTACATCCAATTTCAGATGCACATGCTAATGGGACAGGAGTAAAACCAGAATCCAGCCTCTTTGGATATGCCAAGGTCAGAAATAGTCTCAATTAGCACACTGTCTTCTCCAAAATATGTAACATCTGGAATTTCCTGGTAGTTTCCACAATAATCTGAGTCAGTACTACTGTGGGACAATTTATGAAGGCCTTCTCAGTCCTATGGATAAATAAATTGCCTCCAGCTGGTGTGATTTCTCCTCCATTCAGGAAAGCAAGACTACCATCAAATAACAAATAACTTCACTGAAGACTTTTGAGCCCAGTTATCAACTTCTTACCTTAAACTGCAAACCCCAAGTATTCAGCTTGTCAGCTGGGTGAAAATGGGGATAACCTCCTGTTTAGAACAGTAATTCAGATATACTTTGTACATCATACTGAATAAACTCCATGCAACTCCCTCCTGTCCTCATGACTGCACACAGCTCTCTCTCAAGGGATGCTTTGAAAGGACAGAGGTCTAAACTCTAGCTACACTTTCAAGGCACAAAAACTTATTTTATGATTTTTCAGTTCCCTTTAGCCACACAAATCTGTGAGGAAGTGAAAGAAGAGAAGGAAACAGAGCACTCTGTAATTGTATACAGGCACTGGACAATTCTCCCGCTACGGTATGGAAACCAGCGGTATTATGCTCTATTTTTTTAAGAATACAAATGTTGCTAGTAGATCACTGTGTTAGTTTTACCAAAAGAATCCAAAGAATTACAACTCAGTTTCTGCTAAGTTTCTTACCTGCTCCCACCAACTGGAGGGACAACTAAACTGTATTTAGAGATCAAATGAGATCTGGTATCATGAGGGGCTGCAGGGGGAAGGCAGGAAATTGGGAAAGGCTGGGATTGAGTGAGATCATGTGGCGCCAGTAGATGGGAACCTTGAATGACCAGACCCACATTTTAGTTAGCTGCATTTCACATGAGAGTTACGGAAAATGTAGCTGGTGAGAATCAAATGGGAGAGGACAACAGCAGATTGCCCCGAGAGCACGAAGCAGAGTGGAGTAAGTTATCTGTGAACAAAGGGACAGTGAGGCATAGACAACTGATGAAACACACTCATACGGAAAGGGCTGGGCTCTTTGACTTCAGTGGCTCCCATTGGAAAGCCTACAAACTCAGTGGGTCTCAAGGAAAACCAATGAGACACACCATGAAGTGCAGACACTTCACATCAGACCTCTGTCACCAAAAAAAAAAAAAAAATAAAAAAAAAAAATTAGGCTTGGACTGATGTAAAAGCCTGCACTTCTCTGCACTTGCCTACTCAGTCTAATTTCATCATTCAAGACAGGAAAAATTCAAAGGGAACAAACAGCCCATCTTGCACTACTGCTTCTAGGAAGTTTTGCTTCCAGATGCTCAGGAACCAACAATAACTCCTGGGCTCGCAAGGGATACATCAGTTGACAGCAAGAAATGGCAACAAGAATTCACAGGAAAAGCCATTTTAAAAGTTTATATACTGTCTAAATTTGGAAGCAATTTTGGTTACATCCTATTTATTCAGTCACAGAAACATGTATCTCATTGAGAGATACTCCTCTCATTGCAAAAAAAAAAAAGCTTTGGTTCAGAAGTAATCTGATTACAGTATTTTAAGAAACATGAAGCAATTTAGCCTTGTTAAAAACAATTGCAAACCTCTTCCGTGGAGGGCTTCTGTGTACCTTACAGAGGGCAACAAAATTTGAAACATTCAGTATATCTACAGCTACAATTCACCTCGGGAGAACAGTTGTGTAAGTACCTTTTTCTCGTATACATCTTGCCAAACAATACCAGCAAAGAATTTGTGCTGCATAATCTCCTTGGCATCATCAGGACCGCCACCTAACCTGTTTGGGGCAAAATAAGTAATTATATGTTTGAGTACAGTTATTTTTCTCATGCAATTTTTATTAAACAGTAGTAAAGAAATTCTGAGTTTATATAATACATTTGGGAGCAGTTCTAGCATTTGCTTCATATTTGTTTTTTGTGCAAGGGCTGCAGGATAGTCTTATTTTAGTCTTCAACACAGTTCCACTAAAAGATTTGAAAACATGCTAACAAATAGAATTAGAATAAAGGTCTCTCCTGAACAAACAAACAAAGGAAAAAAATAATAATCACAATTCAAAAGACCTGCCCTTCAGGAAAGATGCTGTCCTAGGGACCACAGCAGATCCTGCAAGTAAAAGGTCTGAGCCACACACCCTTCTCTCCTAAATTAATAAGTGCCTACCCCTTACAATTTTCTAGAGCAGCGTGATGCCAGCAGTTAAACTGAATTTGATTTTGAAGTGTAAGAGGCACAAGGATTTTTAAGACAAACTGATTTATGCAACCTGATTTAAATTTCCATTAAAGAAAACAGTTGACAACTGCAGTGATAATATCGTGTTGCATGCAAATCTTTCCTCCTCCTTGGCTTCATGAAAGCACAAAGGGTGTTTTATTGACTTAAGGTATATCAAAGATAAAGCACTTCTATTCCAAAATAAAACTGTCCACACAGCTTACAGATGCAATCAGTTTAGTCGCAGTCTTGAGCTAACATGCTTAAATTTTGCTGTGGAGGTTAAAATGTTCTCTAAAAGATTGAACCACATCTGCAAGCAAAGGCATGCACTGAGAAAACAAAACACATACTGAGTAATCAGCAGGAGACTTACTTTCAGGTAACAAGGTTAAGAAGACGCTCAGGATTTTAAGTACAAGAGGTGTCACCATGTTCATCCAGGCTGACCTCTAGTATCTGCCTGTTCTCCGATTCTTGGTGCCACTGGCAAACTGAGATATTATCCCTATTTTAAGAGCTTGGAACAACAGCTCTACATGACCAAGCGGTATAGCTAGAGCTATACCACTACAGAAAAATGTGCCAAGGACTGTTCTTTGAACCTGAAGCCACGCTGCCCACCCAGGCTTCATTCTTGCTGCACAGCAGTTGGCCCTGAATCTCCTCCGGGCCACGTGCGGTAACCCTGTGGCCCTAATACATGATTATTTGGGGGTGGAGGGAAGGGTTACGGTTCAGAATATCAGAGAGAATGTGAAGGCTGTGCTACAGCCCACTGAAGTGGTATTTTGACAGCTTGAGACTGTACTGCATGCTCTGGGACATAGTTTGAAGGCACAATGCTACTGGGACAGTGCTGGACAATTGTTTAGCGAGGAGGAGTCAAATATGGTGACACTTTGTCCGTACTGCCGACTGGGAATGGATCTTGGTGCATGCAACCCTCTCAGCCATGCCCTAGCACTGTCTTAGAGCACGCAAGCTGGCAGAGACCACAGCTGTACCAGAGACACCAAGCAGCAGAGGTGCCTGGCAGTTCATGCTTGCTTTCCCAGCCCTCTTTCACTTAGTGGCACAGCTCGTCAAATATGGTGACACTTTGTCCATACTGCCGACTGGGAATGGATCTTGGTGCATGCAACCCTCTCAGCCATGCCCTAGCACTGTCTTAGAGCACGCAAGCTGGCAGAGACCACAGCTGTACCAGAGACACCAAGCAGCAGAGGTGCCTGGCAGTTCATGCTTGCTTTCCCAGCCCTCTTTCACTTAGTGGCACAGCAACCTAAGGGGTTTGCTCCTTCATGTTCCTTCAGGAAACGTGCAGTGGAACAGGGAACGGATCCTCAGTCTTTGAGTCGCAAAGCGTTGGGTGATGCTCTTCTTCCCCAGGTAAGCTCTAAGACCAAGCCTAAGTTCACCCTAGAGCCCCACAGGCCAAATCAAGCCAGATGATGGCTCTCCCATCTGCCTGGCAGCACGTTATATAGCTGCAGAGCAGCCTGGGAACAGAGACAAACTCTGTGAGTAATCATCTCTCAGCTGGTTCCCCTCAGGTCTAGAGGCTTTGCCAAGTCTCTACCAGGCTCCTTGTTGCTTCTCCAGCGCAGATGACAATGACCAGTGAAGAAGAGGGTGGAGTCGATCCTCTTTATCCACAGATGTCAACAGACTGCACTTCTGCACAGAAGTTCAGGAGTGACTATGAGCTAAGAACCCAAATCGTGTTTTGCAGAAGCATGCAGGAAGGCTGGCTGGCTGCAGCCATGTACGAGTGCTTTGGAGAATACGTTATCTAATACGAGCTTTTGTTCCGTGAAGGGCAAATACATACTCAGGGAAATGCCAAGAAAAACCCCAGATGTTTTACTTACCTTTTAAAGATCTATACTATTAAACAAATCCATTCAAAGTGAATGGGGAAACGCTAGAAACCTCATATTTTGGATATGGAATTATTCCAAAATACACTCTTGTTTTTCAGAATTATTATGAAAGGACCCTCTCAAGGAGAACAAAATTAAATCAGCACCTAATGCAAAAATCATGGTTAAGCACCACTGAGAATGAAGAGCAGCAGGTTCATCTTTTGTAAGGACATGCAACAACTGAAGAAAAAATATAGCAGGAATAAAAGTCTTGAAAAGATTCTTGGACAATAAAGGTAAATTCTGTGCATTTAAGTCTTCAGACAGAACCAAAACCAGTATAAATAGGGCTTAAAAAGAAAAAGCTACTGAGATTTACAGTATACAAGGAAATATAACAGAAAGTGTAGAGGCCAAAAAGCAATTAAAAAACCCCCCAAAAACCGTCAACCCCCAAACTTCTGTCTAAATCGGTCTCCTTAAAAAAAACAGAATTGTTTGGCAGGTAATCCATTTAACTTCCATCTATATTTGAGAGCTTACATTTCTATGTTTCAGCTAAATCCCAAGGAGGAAATTATTAATAAAGTGCAACATCAATATTAAACCAAAACCATTTCCACATTTTTAATTTTTATGAAACTCTGTATTGCTTGCAAGTTCCTTTAATCATTTAATGACAAATATCTGTGCTCCACAAGTCAAGGGCAATCAGCTATCATTCCACAGAGAAATCATATGCAAATATTTTTAAAAAGGTGTACACAAA
>NW_008795405.1:18867095-18923911 GCF_000699145.1 Aptenodytes forsteri
ACATGGCTCTTCAAAGGTGTACCATAACTTTTATATATATATATATATATAAAAATACAGTGTATAAACACACAGTCAACAGTGAAAGTAGTATTATCACAGGCCAGAAGACTGCAATTAGTGCTTCACGGGAAAAATACTGTTTCTCTACTTGTCCATGTAAAAGTAAACAGTGCTCAGCACGCAGGTGCATTCCCAGCTCTTTAAGAAGAAACCCACAAACTTCTAGTTTTATGTTAAAAAGTTTCTACAGTAAGGACAGCCAGGCTCCAACACAGGAAAGCGGGCAGCAACTGCCTTCACTCTGCTCTGTCAAATAATCCCATTCATGAGCTTGTGCTTCACCGTATTAGGAGCCACAATACAGATTCTGATTGTGGGCGAATCCTCATCTGAAGAGACTGTCATACTTTGAGGTGACAGATTTCTGTTGTTTACAGATTTGCACGTGCACCATCCTCATCTCAGAAGACGGCCACAGTTTTAGGCACCATTTCTGTTGCCGTTCTGTCTTCACATGATTTCTCTGACTCCCCCCCGCCCCCAAACCTGGTTCTACAACAATGCAAATATAGCCACCGGGCTCAAGAAAATCAGCTCAGCAAAAGCTACTGGTGTTCACCAGCTCAGAGCACACAGATGCGTATTTCTCCTTCTCTGATACAGTCAGGATGGAGACTAGTAAATTCTTCTACTACGGCCCGCACCTTTGTAGGTCTCTAACAGCCACAGGGAAGGATTTAGGAACTGCACCTACATTGCCTTCCTGTGACCGGCACCAGCAGCACGGAGAAGCTCTGGCTGGCTTTGGGAACAGCATGATTTGATGACTCCAGATTTGGAAAGAAAAAGCCATATTCTTCCCAAAGCCCTGTACACACAGTCTTTGGGGGCTTTCCTGCTCAGAGATTAAGACTTTTGGAAAGCCTAATGCACCTCCCAGCTCAGTGCCGAGCTTTACTTCCCCACTTCTTCATTAACCACATGCATGCAACACAAACGTAGTGGATCCAGTAACACTGGAAAAGCTCCCACCCCCCAACATTAGTAACCACAAAGGAGTCGTGTTTGAAGATGCTGAAGCTTGGGAAGTCTCTAAACCACTGATTTCTAGAAAGCTGGGAAAAAAAACTCTTTAAATTTGCCTTTCATGTTTTCCTCAGCTTCAATTTAGATTTCTTATGGGTTAACTGTTTGAGTTTGTCCAAACTCGTTCTGAATAGCTTTGGACTGAACCAGTTTAGACTAAAATTATCATACACAACAGCTAAATCTCAGTCTACCTCAAAGAACCTGGTGAAACATGTATGAAGACTTGATGAGCACTCGTGCATTTCAAGTGATACCCAGGACACAGTTGTTGTCTGGAGGTAGAAACACTTCTGTACTCAAGACACACACATTTCAGAAAAAACACAAGACACTTGTCATGCGTGGTTTCAAAACTCTGGATGCCCACAAGGCATGAAGTCTGCAGCCTAAGAGGACCAGCTATTCAAGGTTACCTCCTCCTGCCTGCCACCAGCTAGCTGGGACCACCTCTAGGCCACTGCAGTCCCCATGACTGTCACCTCTACCTTTCAACTCCAGCAGCGGCTGCACGGGCTGCAGACCTAGCTGTGTCTAAGAGCAAGTTTGCTCCAGCCATCTACCCTTCCCTTCCCTTAGCAGAGCACCACAAACAGAGGACACAGACATACACCTTAACTACAAATCGCCTCCTTTCACTCCAGGAAAAAACCAAGGAGTTTGGTTTTCATGCAGGTAAAGGCTTGATTGACCCTGATCTTCCTGAGCATCTGCAGCCAAAGTTGTACTCTGGATGTGGAAGGAACCACAATCACTATAAAGAATGAAGTGCCAGATCTCTGTGTGGCTGCAAGGACTGATCACCAGTTCCCAGCAACCAGCTTCAGCGCTCCAAAGCCACAACTACAACTCTGTGAAGTCACTAAATCTTTTAACAGGCGTTTGTGAAATGCTGCATCTTCTTCCTCTCATTCTGCCTGAATGGCAAGGTCCAACAGCACCAAAGAAGACAGAAGTAGATGAAGCAGATTGTGACAAACCTCATCTGAAAGGGGCTGAACAACTCTGACAGGGAGCACTAAGGCATGTAGTGAAAACACATGATCAAAATTCAGAGGAAACCATCCTGAAGTTCTCCCAAGTTTAAAACCTGCCAAAATTCAGAGCTTGTGAGACACTCTGCTGATTACAGATCCACCCACCCATCTAAACTCAGCCCGTTTACATGGAGCGCTCTGATCCATGCCCACTTTCACAGGGTGCAGTCTCCACAGCCAGAGAAAGAATAATAAAAGTTAAAAACTTTGCTGTTTTATGTGTGAAAAAAAAATGCTCTGATTATCTCCTTCCACTTGATACATGTCACAAAGCAGCAAAGGAGAATTTCAAGTCACATTAAAAGGAAACATTTACAGAATAGATTTTTTCCTTCTTAGGAAAATTAGGGCTCACATTACAAGATTAATAAACTTATATCAATCCCAAAAGAAGCTTCAAAATTCCTTTTCTCTTACGAAACGGATTTTATATGACCAAATTTAGAAAACAGCCATGATTAAAAGCAGAATGCAATTTATTGTTCTTCACATTTTCCCATATGCCTGTAAGTTTGAAACTGAAATGGTATTACTGAACGCAGAGTGCTAAGACTGCTTCTATATATCCAGCTCAGGTACAACAGGTAATTTTTAAGATTTAATTCACTGGCACAGGTCACAATTCCCTAGCTCCTTGATATTTAACTTAAAATATCCTCGTCACTGAGCTTCATTATATCAACCTTTTTTGTTGTTGGGGGTTTTTTTGAGGATTTTACGGGAAGGGACAACATCTCCCAGTTTCATTTTTCTCATGGTTTTGGCTGTCTCCTCCGTCTCACTCTGAAGTTCATCAGGAGTTACTAAATGCTGCCAATTCTAATGTTTTTTGCCACAGACAACATTACCATGACACCAACTTCTGTCCACCACTGGGCTTTGTGGAAGACGGGATTTCTGTTGAATTAAATAGTGGTTCCCCAAAGCATCATCAACGGGCTAATGTCAACCAGACTATCACATGTTATTTAACTTTTCACTGAATTTATTTTCGTAGTTATCTGGCTGTTTTTCTTCAATATGGCTCCATGAACTCAGTATGAGTCAACTACCAAGTATCCCAGGCACCCACGCCAGCACACAGACCACACAGTAAAAAGAAAATAAAACTACAAGGCCAGAACTCAGGACTTCTACCCCTACTGCTTCCAGCTCAGCTCTCTGTACTGCCCAAACCACCACCAAGCGCAGTGGATTTGCAGAATCACAACTTCAGTTAATAAGTTGGGTGAAGGGTGACTGGTGAGAAACTAGTATTTAAGAATGGTCCATGATCAAAAAGCTTGGGAAGCACCAGTGTAATTAGCAAGCTGTGGGCATGTGTGCAGGCTTGTCTAGTCTATAGTTATTTCTATCAGCAGCATGAAAATCATCTGTCCAACAGATCAGAGCATCATTGGTTCCAAGCCTGCAGAAGATACATGTGAAGAAGTGGCTATTTGTATAAAATGAGCATATTGTGGAGTAATTATTGGCATTGGGAAAACCTTGTAATTAGAAACAAGTAGGCGTTCTTTGTTTGTAAACAAATTGCATTTTGGTTCATCAGAGATGCTCCTTTAAGAACAAATTACAGCAGATGCTGCTTATGTTTCCAGTGATTGAAAGGCCCCACCTGAATAAGCTACAAAAGGGTCACAATTGTATTTAACCCAGCCCTTTCCTGGACAGGAATCCTGTTGGCAGGGGCTGCAACCATGCTCACAGAGCACAGTGCCTGGGGGCGCTGCTAATCAACTACAGAACCTTCTCCTGGAGGTCCCCTTGCAGGCACCAGGTTCAGGAGGGGTGTGCAGCTGTTGTCACCTAGTACAGGGCTGGCCATGTTCCTGACTACAACTGTTCCCGGTTCCCCATGTCACCGCTAAGTTGAATCCTCCGATAGTACAAATTGTGGATTTGCATTACAAGACCTCTCAACAGGATTTTCCATCAAAAATAGTGATGGAAATAGCCTACGGTGATGACAAAAATCCTTGCTGCAAGTATCCATGTACTGGCAAAAACCATTTTCCTGCTATGTGCATGCACACACACAGACTAAAGAAACACCAGAAAGCAAACCGGAATACTCTGCTTGCACCTCACATGAAAGATTTCCTATTTGGGGCCTGTTTATGGTGGAAGGTTCATGACGGGAGATCAGGGGCAGAGTCACAATATTATTAGCTTTAAAAACGTCTGGGTTGACAAGATGGCAGGTTTTTAAACTGATGTTTATCTTTGTGTGAAGGTCAACATCCTTTTTGGCTCTTGTTCTATTTTCTGTTCGTTAGACATTAAGGGCTTGGGTTTTTTGTTTTGTTTTTTCTGCTTTTAAATCAAGGGTTACTTTTTAAATAACACAGCATGGCAAAAAAAACCAAAAGGAGGAAATAGGAAAAGTAGATTAAGTGTGGTATAAACTCCACCACAAACATGGTACAAACACCACCACCTACTGTCCAAAGCAGGATGCTAAATCTCCGGCACAGATTTAACTGAAAATTCAGAAAACGGACAGCAGCCTGAACTGGGACAGAAGGTTGAAAGCATTCAGTGTAGAGCAGCTTATAACCCATTGGATTCATTACAACCGAAGGCAGGGTTAACTTGCTTTGTCCCAGGCTATAGTTTTGTGTTAATGGCAGCCATTGTATTCTGAAGTTCAGCCTTCTGATCACCAAAGCTGCTTCATGTCGCGATTTGCAGTGATAGCTCATGCCAAAAGTTAAAACAAAAATGAGTAGGTCCACTTGCTGCATCTTGGTGGGTGATCATCTTGAATGGATTAGAAACAAAACTACAATTTCATCTTAAATACCTTCCTCAACTTTAAATAAACAAAAACAACTGGCATGCATGCATTCAGTAGCCCTTTGTGCAGTACCATTTTCAATTGTTTTTCAGTTATGGCAATATGGGCCTTTCAGACAGCGGCACAGGAACAGTCACTTTAAAGTCACTTGTCTTCTTGAAGATAGTTCCCTTTCATAGACATGCCTCTGCATAGCACAACTATTAACTTCTTTGTGAAGCCTTTAACAGAATTTTTTTCCTTTTTTTTTTCTTTTGGTATTTCTGAGGGCACGAGTGCATAAAAGTGCAACTATTAAGCAACAGTCTCACCTTTGCTTAGGATCTTTCTTCAGTAAACCTGACAAGAGAGATTTTGCTTCAGGTGACAAAGTGCGCGGAAATCTAATCTCCTCCATTAGGATGAGTTCAAAGAGCTTTTCATGGTCCTGATTGTAGAAGGGGAGCCGGCCACACATCATTTCATACATCACGACTCCTAAACCCCACCAGTCCACTGCACGACCATAGTCATTATCTTCCAGCACCTGCAGAAATGTAAGGAAGAGGCTTTAGAAGACATTCCCAAACCAGGCATGAACACAAAACTCAAGGCAAAATTTACCCCAGCAAGTTCATCTTTTCACATGTCACAGCTGTATCTACTAGTGGAGTATTTGCAGAAGATCCATTTGAATAGAACTGGCATTCACGTTCATCGCGCTAGGTGAGCAGGAGGGGGGAAAGGAGGCAGCGGGTACGTTATGGCAGCTTCCTTTTCTTCCTCCCACCCTCCCTCCCATACAGTCATGATAAGCACAACCTTCGAAAGCCCAAAGGCTGAGAAATGTTCTCATGTTACAGAGCCAGCTGTTAAATTCTCACTTACTCATCACAAACTGTTCCAAATGGGATCCAATTTTTTAGAAAAACCCCAAACCACCAAGGAGCCAGTATGGGGAGAAGAGAGAAGGCCGTCAACCTGTTACTTCACAAGCGACAAGCCAAACATCCCTATCATCTTCATATCAACCTGCACCGCCCAAAGGGTGGCTCTGCACATCCTGAAAGACCACCCGCAAATACTAAATGACTAATCTACATTAAACACTAAGAGCCAGAACGCCACTCCTAACATTTGACTGGCTGTAAGGCCGTAAAATGGCAGCCAAATTGTTTGGAAATGTTTTCCCTCCAAAGGCACTTGCTCACTAGCTCTAACACTCCTGCCTCTGCTTAGAAGGCTGCAAACCCAGGAATTGTCAGTGGGGTGGACTTCTGCCAGGTCTCACGGCGGAAGGAGTTCAGCACAGTTCATTTTTCCCTTCCCCTGGGCACTTCTACCTAACAAAGCCCCGGCTGGTGCAGGGACTCGGGACCCCAGCAGTGCCCTCCATCTCTCCTGCTTGCTCCGGAGAAGCCCTGTCATGGCGCATTTCTGATCTTCCGCACTGAAGGTTGCTGAAGGGAGTGGGGAGTGTTTTGTGGCTTGTGGAGTGGATGTTACGAGGTCTTCTCTAGACTTTGTGTCTCCTACGCAGTTGTCTGTAGCTGACACTAACAGTCTCATGTTCCAGACCCTGTCCTCAGATTTTAGTTGTCATCTTTACTCTTTCCACAGGTCTGCACTGAACTGCTTACTCTTGCTAAAAGCACAAACCACGACCGCACCACCATCGTGGTTTGTTGTCGCATGGTGCCTGTGTGAGCTTTACGTTGCTACAATTCAGAATACTTTTACACTCAAAATTAAAAGGGTGAAAGAGCCAAACAAAGTCGACGCAAGTCTAACAAAAGCAGGATCCAAACCTCTTACAAACCTTGATAAAGGTTTTGCACACAAAAAAGAAGCATCGAGACACTCCATGTAACAAATGTATGCACTCTGCCTCTCTTTATTCACTAATTATTCCCCTTAATTCTCTGAATGAGGGAAAGGGCCCGCAGTAAAAATCAAAAGGCTGCCAGGTATTAGATTACCCCACATTGGTCTATTTACAGCATCCCTTGCCATATGATTCACACCAAACGACAGCTGGCTCTGCAGCTGCCCTGTATATGTATACGGCCGACACAGCTGCCGGCCGGACAGGATTCCAGGAGCCGGCCCCGTCCTTCCCGAGGCATCACGGCCCTTCAGCTCACAGGAGATATTGTGTGACAACGCAGTTCCCGCTCTCTGAGTCACCCTGTTCAATAAGCGCTTCCTGTTCGTACTCCTTTACACTTGGGTTACCTAAAATAAAACAGTCATGGGGCCTCCGATTTTTGTTTTTTAAACTGCTGCAAGAGATGCAGTAGGAGAGGACTGAAAGAAAAACAAAACCAAAGGCCTTTGTTGTGTATATAATAAATGCTACAGGTGCTTTCAAAACGCAGCAAATACTTCAAATGTTACGTTAGTAAGCGTATTAATACTCTGTATTATAATCTAGATTACTAACTACAACTCTTTCCTTCATCTCCATTAATTCTAAACAGAATATAAAATGCTTATTTCTTCAAAGTTCTTTACCACAACGAGCATACGCTCATATTGGCGATTGCACAAAACAGAGCAATGGTGTGAGTATCAAAAATACACCATAACAAAAAAGGTATTGCACGCATCCATGATTTATTGCAACACGCAGGATAGCTGGGGAACAGTAAAGTAACAAGGTCATTTCACTTAAATTAAAGGATCATCATTTCCTAACAAGCAGCTCTAGACTGTCGTGAGATGGAATTTGAAAGAGAAGGCGAAACAGCTGTAAACATCACAGCAATCGATGCATCTGACACATCAAAGTTGACATGGTTCAGTCACTGTCATCCATGCACCGGATTCCAGTATGAACCTAAAAACAACGATGCAACAACTGTACAAACACGCCGCTATGCCGGATTCAAGTTACAAATGCAGACAAGAAGATTGAGACCCCTGCTTTTAAGGATGTATGACCTTAAATACACAGAATATCACTCGCGCACAATTTCCAGATTTTTTGCATGCTACTGACCAGATGACAAAAGCCTCCAGAATTTAACACTCCAACTCACAGATAGGATTTGCAAGTAAGGGAGAGAGCTGGGTTAATCAAAAGGATTTGTCCTTCAGGGTTTTGGATGAGCCAATTCATCATAAATTTTAAAAAGAAAAATAATAGCAAATAATATAACAGAAAGAACAACATAACGCCTGCACAGGGAATCCCCACATTCAAAGTTAGGAAAAAACAAAACCGAAACAATAAATATTTTTAGTCTCCTCATAAAATCCTTGATGAGAAACTGAAGTTCAGCAATTGATTTTAAGAGGGAAGCTAAAATAAAAGCCGTATTTATGAATAATAAACACTCTGTCAAGCTGCTAATTACTCCCTGCATCAGTAAATCTCAAATTGTTGTGCATGGACCCCAATTTAGATTCACTGAAGACTTCTGGTGATCCATGGAGAGCTGGCAGCTATCATGAGACTGGCTCCACCTCCTTGCTGCAAGCTACTTTGACAGGTGCCCACGTTCTTCATTATTACGAAGACACTGGAGGCCCCTGAAAGCAGCTGGGAGTTAAAAAAAAAACAAAACAAACAAAAACCAAGAGTATGCTGCCATGGCTATGCTAGCAGAGAGCACAAAAGCGCTGATCAGCAAAGACATCAGCTCTCAGTAGAAATATTCCTCCTCCACTTTGGTTCTCCATACTTTGTACTTCTGCATACTTCAACTCAAGAAAGGTTTGCAATGCCCAAGTCTCCCACCTCAGAGAAAGGCTACATCCTGGCTGTGCCAACAATATATAATCTGCCGGCAGCCCAAGCCTTGCTTCTGCCTGTGCTCCAAGCTGGATGGAAGCCTTAACACCATGGGTAGCAAAGCTCCCACTGCAAGGCAGCGAGCCCTTCTGTGAAGCACACCGCGTTAGCTCAGGCTTGGTGCCCTACTAATACAGCGAGTCTGCTTCCAGACAGCTCAGAGCGTGGGCAGAGAAAACTAGCATCTGCCTGCAAAATACCATGTATACATATATCCTCTATCACGCAATTTCACTTTTGATCTGCCTGTAGCTAAGTCACGGCTATACCACCACCTGTGTTGCACAACTCTCAGAAGGAGTATTTCCAGGATGAAAGTTGCAAGCACACATTTGCGTTTTAAACTTTAAAAAAAAAAAATTAGTACAAAAAAAATCCCTAAAACATACAGTTTGGGGACTGAGATCCCCTGCTTGGATTTACTTCCTCTGAAACCGAAAAGTTCAAATTAACATTGAGAAACATCTTGTGCTCTTACAGTCACAAAACAGTCGGCACTTTTAATGCATACCATGCTAAATATTGCAGAAAAAGCTTGGTCTGTCCTGTTTCTGAACACATGTTGCCTTATACTGTCTTCAAAGAGTAAAAGAAATGGACAATGCTTTTACTTCTTAAGCAAAGTCCTGTTGATAGCTTTCAAATACGCCAACGCACAGCAAACAAATTGCAAAACAGTCACCAATCCATCAAGTAGTATTTGCAGTGATTTAAAAGGGTTCTTTTTAAATTAGATTTCTGACACACGAAGCCAGCACTGTTCCAGTAAAATGTAAATATTCCCCAAAGTGGAAGGAAGATACTACCCTCCCCCAAAATTATGACATTTCGTTATGCTAAAGATATGTCCCGGAACATCATGAATAAAAGATTCTCAGTATGTGCTGTTATATAACAGTAGTTACTGTATGAACACATTATGGCACAGGAATTATTCTGTATCGGTACTGCTATCACGGATGGCATTTAAGAAGATAATTTAGTACAACAGCAGACATAAACATACCTCTGGTGCAAGATACTCTGGAGTGCCACAGAAAGTCTTCATCGTTGCTCCATCCTTGATGCCTTCTTTACATAGTCCAAAGTCTGTTATTTTTATGTGTCCATCTTTATCCAGCATAAGATTTTCCAGCTGAGAAGAAAATCCAAATGAAAGACATTATTACGTATAACATTCACTGACTTGCTCAGGAGCAGTGCAAGACATGAATTTCTGCAGATCAGTTTTCAACCTCCTTCTCACTGGGGTCAGAACCATAGTAGCTGCCAAAGCACGCATGATGTAAATACACATTTATGTCGCTTTCCTTAGTTCTTTAGGGAATGTTAGGTAACTAATTTGCAGACTTTGGGTAACCGATCATATATACAGAAAGAACGCAGAATGCAGACATTGTATTTATGCTTCTACAATATTATTACCAACAGAACGCCAGTTCTTTTAAAAATATATTAAGTATTCCCCCTCACACAACTTCATCCCTGCTTTTACTCCAAGTGATTTTATGAAATATTCTGTACCAGTAAAGGAGAGCAAATGAAACAAAAATCAAATGCAAGGCCACTTCCAAAGAGACCCTTTACATGCGAATCACTTTATACGTTTACTCAGCACGTGGTATTCATTCTAGCCTGTGCCACTAATTTTTGAGAAAGCCATCCAGATTTCAGGACAGAGTTTCCACTGTGTATGAAATAAAGTGCACTTTCAAAGGAATCATGGTGATATGGGAGACAAAATCCCAGCAGGAATCCCAAAACAACTTTGACATAGCCTGAAAACATTACATAGCATGCTTCATTTTAGACTGCTCCTAAATGAACTACCAGTATCGCCTCATCCTCTCCTGAAAACACTTCTCAGGAGAAAAAAAAAAAAAAAAAAAAAAGCTATTGTTGCAATTTTCCTCAAGAATTTTGCAAGTTTGTTTGCCCTGAGATTTCTTGTTTGGTCGGGGTTTTTTTTCCCCTTCTCTGCTCACCAAACAAATAAGCAACTTCAAGCTTATCCAATTTTCTAACTGCAAGCAGGTACTATGAAGATAGTCCTGCGCAGCTCATTGCAAGGAAGCACAACATCCACACAGCATGAATTTGCATCTATCTGATAAAACCTGGGATAAACAGCCCAGGATTATGTTCCACCACGCAGAAGAGCCAGCAACGTTTCTCTTAGAACATAAGCAGGCAAGTGAAAATGCAACCCAAGTAGCTCAGTACCCCTTCATATTCTCTGAAACGCTGCCAGGGTCCTGATAAATGCATTATACAACCTCTTAGACTATAAAAGTGTTTAGACATCCTGTAAAGTCAAGTCCAACAGCTGTAGTAACTGTTATGTTAAAGTTCAGGCAGGAAAGGCTTTCTTATAGTTCAGGCTCATTTGCTTTTGTGACTAACAAACGAAAAGCTCAAAACCAAAAAGCCTATGAAATTATTTTTCTACGCACCTTCAAATCTCTATAAACCACATTCTTCTCTGAATGCAGGTAATCCAGTGCTGAAACAATCTCAGCTCCATAAAACCGAGCCCGGTCTTCAGAAAAGACACGCTCTCTTGACAGATGGAAAAACAACTACAAGAACAAAAATTTGTTACCTTTAGATTGCACATGTTTCTGAGTTATGTCTCGCACTTCGCAGGCCATCCTGCTTGGAATGCGGTATTACCAAAGAGAAAACCCCTTCCCATCCTCACCCAGTTGTGTTCCCAAAGGTGTTAAAAAGCATCACAAATTAAATGACTAGACAATTACATCTCACATTCACAGATGCACACTGATAACCCGTTTGTGTGCTGCACATTCTTGTATGTACAGAAAATTATAAAAAAACATTGACTGAACTACAATTACATATTAAAACTACAGCTTAATGCACGATTTAGAGATATGTTAATATTCCAACTTTTCCTTCTTGACTGTCTAACAGTAGTTTGCTGTTTCTAGTTCGCCCTCCAAAGTAACACGTGCTCACAATATTCATTAAAAAGAGTTAAAAGTTGTCTGAAGAGCAACTAGAAAGCAACCTTGCCTTCTTGAATTACTAAATGTCAGATTACAACACGCTGCTGTCATGTAAAATATGAACCTACACCCAAAACCTCTATTCTCTAAAATTGAGTTAAGAAAATTAAGTCTTAATTCTTAATATTAGTTAAACCTGCAAACAGCTCTGTTTAACTGGGACAACTTGCATTAATTATAATTGCAAACATGGACCTTAGCTAAATGTCAAGCAGAATTAGTAGTAGTACAGGAAAATCCTAAAGTATTAAACATTATTACATTTCCCTTACCTCCCCTCCATTAGCATACTCCATAACAAAACACAAGCGATCGTGTGTCTGAAAGGAATACTTTAAAGCCTGAAACAGATTTAAACCAAAACTTAGAAGACAGATCACACTGACAGTTATAAAAGCATTTTAAATTCAGAAACACAGACGTGAAACTTTCTATTTTAGTGGACTTTTTGTCCCTGGATCTTACATAATACTTACACTTTCCTGTTGCAGCTGAGGACTGATCCACCGCCAACTTATTTCATTAAATAAATTTAATAAAACATTACAACAATCCCTTGCAGAAGCTATCGGTAACGCCTATAATGCTGTGAAACAAAGTCCTGGCCCATTAACAGTGATACAAAACGTACCGATAGTGGCTCTGAAGTTTCCTCCCCAGGCCACAAGCTCCCACAGTTTCATCTCACAGACAAGAGGCCACAACCAAACCCCAGAGCACAAGGTTTTACCGCACTGGCTACAAGCCCTCTTATATGAAACACATATATATTTACACACACCAGCCCCCCGGTCTCTGCCCTGCTGCCTGCAACTGCTCCCTGTTGACAGCCTGCCAGAGGATTGAGCAATGCTGTCAATATCAATTTGTGAGCAATTCACAAAAACAGACCGGACGGAGGGTGTAATGAAGCATCACAAGGTGCCTTTGTATAGTCCTGTCACGTGTATTCCTGTGGCAAGGGTAACATCAACTTGTTTGCCACAGTCTTAAGTTTCTTGGTCATAACCCAGTTTTGTAGCTGACTTCTCAAGACAGCCCTTGTTTTAGATATTTGGGTTTATGAAAGCATTAAGAAGAAAATACCACATATGATATCATCGTCTTCATTACCAGGGGTGGCATTTTTAAACCAGTCATATTTTTGCAGAGAGAGGGAGGATCGGATTTTAGACATGTCAACATTTACTGGTTATACCCAATACAGCCAATATTTACTTCCAGAGGCCACACTTAAAAGTCTAAATTCCAGTTAAGCCCTTCTGTACCTGGACAAAAGAAACAACCGGGATCCTACACAGGTCTCTTAGAGGGCTTAAGCAGTTGGAAACAATTCAGACCCGACTTGTAATAAATACTAGAAACAAAATCTTGAGGCAGAACTTAGGTATCTGAACTTAACCCAGAGAGACTGCTGGCATTGGAGGTCTAAACAGAGTATGATTTGATTTTACAGCTAAGCCAATCCAAAAGGAAAGCAGCAGATAAAGCATGGTCCTGCTCTTCCCTGTCCCATCCCACATGCTCCCACCACTATCCTTTGGCTGGCATTACCAGTGCTCTGATTCCATAGAGAGCTGCTTCTGGGAGCTTAAAACAACAACAAAGGCAGGCAAAATTAAAGGGTTTTTCCCCCACCATATCTTCCCGAACTTGTTTGTCACAAGATCAGGGTCACCCTGATCTCTGCTACAAAGAGGAGACCAAGCATTTGGAAGACAAGGAAAGCAGATACTTCTCTCAGAGATAGCAAGCCATTAAATGGGTGAGCCATAAAGTCAAACCACACCCTGAAACAGTCTTCAAGAGGTACTGAGGACCTGCTCTGCAAGAATCAGAAGACTTAAAAAAGCATTTTAATTTATGCTTCCCAAAAATGGAAGGGTCCAGAAGTACACAGCCACTCTGAAAACACAGATCTCAGATGTATTATATAAATAACAAAAAATAAGGAACGTCTTTGTTGTCATGATGTGAAGTTACACTCAGCAGAGGGAGAAATGCTTACTGTTAAGAACGGATGCCGCGAGTTCTGTAAAACACGGTTTTCTGTCAGCGTGTGTGCTACTTCATCCTGAAACACAAGCAGAAGGAAATCAGCAAAGTGATTCCCCAGATCAGGGGTCCATTTCAAACACTAAAAAGAGCTATTATTTACAAGTACTCAGAGAATCCTTGGTATGACTTTCCCGAAGGCTGTATCAAGGGTGAACCACATTCCCAAGTTTCCCATCTACTCACCTTTGCTACAATAACTTCCTTCTTCAGAATTTTCATAGCATAATACCGTCCGGTTGCTTTTTCTTTAACTAAAATGACCTTTCCAAAAGTGCCTTTTCCCAGTAGTTTAAGGTATTCAAACTCATTCATGGTCTGTTAATGATACAGATAAACAAGAACTGAATTACATGAACTAACAACAAGTATATCATTCTCAGACTACAATTTCTCATTCACGTGAGAATACATTGCATAGGTTGCATATGCGGGTTTTTTAACCCTTTTGCTTAATAGAACTCAGGAGCAGAAATGATTCTTCCATAAGAAATGAATACTAGTGCACTCCCAAAGATAATCAGTCAAACTTTTTAGGGAAAACCATAAGCTTTCAATTAACAGAACACCCTTTCACATGACTCAATACTCAACTGTGCAAATACCACTTGACATATTATTATTAATCCATAGACATTTTGACCACTTTGTCAGTGCAGGCATTTGCTAGAAGGTACATGTTGCTCTGATTCCAGGGACTAAACCCATACCTTTTTTCTGATGTTCCCCACCTCTCTGGGGGACCAGCTTTCTTCTGCTTCACTGAACAGCACCAAAACGCACAGACAAAACGACTGCCTCACAGATTAGCCATTCGCTCTTACTTGTTTCACCATTAGGAAAAATGTTGGGGAAAATCAGAATCTGTTGCAGGCTGAGGACAGTGTCTGTACTGTTGTATCAATGACCATTGCCAACATGGCAATAGTAAGACTTATACGCCAAAGGCTACTGCAGCCTAGGTTGGGGAAAAAATTTAATAGCAAACTTCCTCCATATTCTTCCCTAGAGCTGGCTGAGAAGACTTTCTGCTAATTGTTCAATACAGTCGATGCCAGGACCCCAATAACCATTTTGACTATCTTCACTAACATGCCCAGAGTCACTTTCTCAGAAGAACATGTATATTTGACCAACGAGGTGGTTCTTGCATTTCTATGAAGAGCTGCTCAGCAAGAGCAGTATCTGTTCAGTCAAGGACACACAAGACTAATGGCAGCTACAATTCAGAGTGACATGTAAGTAGCCACCCACATCAGGCTAAAACCACTGACATGACACAAGGCTGCCACACATACTTAGTGATGTGCCCTGGTTTCGGCTGGGGTAGTTAATTTTCCTCCTAGTAGCTGGTACAGTGCTGTTTTGGATTTAGGATGAGAATAATGCTGATAACACACCGATGTTTTAGTTGTTGCTGAGCAGTGCTTACACTAGTCAAGGACTTTTCAGCTTCTCGTGCCCTGCCAGCGAGAAGCTGGGAGGGGGCACAGCCAGGACAGCTGACCCAAACTGGCCGAAGGGATATTCCATACCATGGGATGTCATGCTCAGTACATAAACTGGGGGGAGTTGGCCGGGGGGCGGTGACCGCTGCTCAGGGACTGGCTGGGCATCGGTCAGTGGTTGGTGAGCAATTGCATTGTGCATCACTTGTTTTATATATTCTTTTATCATCGTCATCATTATTTTCCCTTCCTTTTCTGTCCCATTAAACTGCCTTTATCTCAACCCACAAAGTTTACTTTTTTTTTCCGATTCTCTCCCGCATCCCACTGGGGGAGTGGGGAGCAAGCAAATGGCTGTGTGGTGTTTAGCTGCCTGCCGGGGTAAACCACAACATGACGACACTGGTGGATGGCTGTCTTTTTTCTTTAAAAACTTCATCAGTTTTCCCAAAACTGAAACAAACTTACGAAAGTAAGTGGGGATGACAATGGTGAGATAAGGACACAAAGAAGTGCCTTGGTACAATCCACAGACATAGCATTCACATGGGAGAAGATTCTATCAATTCTTTCTTACAAGAGCAGATGGGAACACTTAGGAAAACGGAAACCCAAACAGGAGACCACGAGAGTGTAGAAAGAAGCGAAGGGAGTTGAAGACAGGTACCTAAAAGGGCTCCAAGGGACAAAGATCTCCTCTGGCACATACTCCTTTCATGGAAGGCCACTGCTGAGCCAGCCCTGTGCATTCAAACAAAGCTGTGCCTGATGCAAAATCCTGAGCTCTAGGAACACTATGGATGGACACTGCAGTGGCTGTCTGGGGGTTAGCCTAAACCCTTAATCCAGAGCAATTAAATCCACTGGACCCACCCTAAGCCCTGCGAATCCACTGGAATATCTTTGCACAAACCTGCAAGGAGTTTACACAGTCACACGGTCCAGCAGGAGCTATGATTTCAGGCTCCATACCACAGGAAAATAGGCAAATCAATTACAGACCTGAACTGGCCTTGAAAGCCATACAATAAGGACATCTGAACTCAGAACTCTGGTGGACCCAGACAGGCTTTGCCTGGTACCTGCTCAGCTCAGACAATTGTGTCCTCCAGAAGCTGCATCTACAACCAACTGTGTAATTGTTATGGGAACAGATGTGTCTTGATGGCTCTCTCTTGTCTACATTCGAGAAGACCTAAAAAACATTGTTATTCCTGCTATGCTCACTTACCACTTTGTGTTTTGGCTTTGTCATAGAAACTTCCATTTCTTCAGCACCTGAATTATCACTGGGAGAGCCAGATCTAAAATCCATCATCTCTTCCTCTTGTTTCTTGAGGCTGTCTGCTACTGTTTGGATGGCTTTTGTCCATTCTTCCCTGGCAAAATATAAGCAAAGACATACGGTACATGTGACTTTAGATTACCGTCTGCCATGGCAAGGGTCACCAAGGAATACAGGGTAACTAATGCTCTCTGATGAATCAATGCAACATACACTGAATTATGTGAGTTTTCAAGCACTGTAAAAATGCATTTTTAAGAGTGCTTTTGACATATATCTTTATTAATTGTATTAGAAACAAGAGACAACTGAAGTCCTCCCAGTCTGGACATAATGTAAGGCTTTTCAGACAACAGAATTTCTAATAGGCGTTCAGTTAGCAGCTCAAGATATGACCTGGTGATACAGAGATTTACATAACAAAAACAGACTTGCCAAAACCAAAAAGCAAAATGCTCCCATGCAGCACAAAGCAATTAAACACAGCTTCTCCATTCCTATGGTGCACTGAAACACCATATATCCCACTGCTGGGGGCACTATGCCACCTCTTCGTACACATATCCCGCATTTTAATGGCAAGGGGTGTTCTAGGAGAAGGTATTAAAGCCCAGGATACTTAGGTTATTCCTCTGTTGTAAAGACAATGAAAGAAGTACAGCAATTCCTGTGTAAATTTTAGCAGAATGTCAGCAAAAGCAGTTACATTTTATCTTAGGCACAGGTCTTGGTTACGATAAATTCTCCACAGCTGTTTCAGCAATGGGTGCTCTAAAACTGAACCCTTCGACTCCTGTGGAGACCACTTCCACTCCGGCGTCCTTTGGGAAATTTCACACCTTTGGAAACTACTGAAGTGAAAGTTCTTGGCCTTCACTTCATTTCACTGCAAATTTATTGAAAATAAAGCATACAACTTGTAAGGGCTTACAGGGTTTTGGGATGGGCTTTAAGGCATACAGGGGCTGAAGACATGTTCAGTGGACTATGTGAATTTACCATATTTTACTATCTTTTATATCTGTAAGGAATGGGATGTAATGGTTTAGTTGATATTTTTTGGGCACTGGCTAAACTCTTCTCCCAAGGACACACCAGGTAAAATACTTTGCTACTACAGCAGGAACAGAAGTAGCCAATGCTGAACAACTCCATGCACAATCTGCAGTGAAGCCATGCCATCCTAATCAATGTCAAATTTTTCATTGGTTCTATGAAATTATTAAAAAAAAAAAAAAAATTCCTATCTGAACATGTGGATTTCAGTTTGTGATAGATGGGAGAGGCAGATCATTCCCCAGAGGAAGCAAAGTCCATGGGAAAAAGTACCCAACACAGGAAATAAAAACTGCACCAATTACACATAAGGTCTTTCCTGCCCTGTGCGTTTGTTTTTTTGGATTTTGTGTATGTGGATTTCAGTTTGTGATAGATGGGAGAGGCAGATCATTCCCCAGAGGAAGCAAAGTCCATGGGAAAAAGTACCCAACACAGGATTCTAATAAAAACTGCACCAATTACACATAAGGTCTTTCCTGCCCTGTGCGTTTTTTATTTTGGATTTTGTGTGAACATGCACTATCCAGCCCTGTCTGGGGCAGCAAGGTAATGCTAAACATTCTGAACGTTCTCCCTATGCTCCCAGCACAGACTACTTCATTCACCTGCACAAACACATTCCCTGATTTACTAGTCATTTTTCATATTCAGAACTAATACAAGAAGAACTTTTTCTTCTGTATTTTTATCTCTCCATCTCTCTCAAAAAAACAACGCTGATTTTTAAGACACAGAGAAAGCTAAAGGCATATCTACCTTCACATCTCTTTTAAGATTTGTTACTGACTTGGTTGAGATCTCGGCCCTCCTGAAGTGAGTATCTTTGATTTTTGGGAGACCAGAATTTCACCCTCGGCTTTTATGTCTCAAGCGTACACAACAGAGGTGACTAACACTCCGAGTCCTGAAGTGTCACAAAGCTGACTTAACTGGCTATGAGGGAACAAAACAAGACTGAAATACAATCTTCCCCCAAGTGGAAACTGTTATTCACTCCCTTTAGGGTCCCTGACCACAAAGCTACTAGAAGAAACAAGGACCAGTTTATTTTTCTTTACTTTTAATTTGATTTCACCTTCTTCTGATCATTGTAATAGAATCAAAAGCAATAAACAGGAACCTTCTTTAAATCAGTGCATGCAAAGACTATGAAAGAAAAAAGCAAAGAATATTAGGTATAATTTGCTGATCTTAAAAATAAACATGTGCCAGTACCGTATCTATGGAGGACAAGGGTTTTAAAATACCCCTTTCCCCTAGGGCACCGGTACTGGAATAATTTAAGTTCAGTTCCTGAAGAGCAAGTAAATATTTAAATACTCTGTAGTTGTAGAATAGCTGTGCTGGAAAACCATTCTCTCGGGAGGTAAGAGATCAATTCTCCAATGACGGGAGCATAGGATGCATGCTCTTAGCTTTGTTTCCTAACAGCTGAAACAGAAATCTGCACCTGCAGCAGATAACTATCACCTTTATTATCTAATTTGCATAAAACATTAGCAATTAGCAATGACAGAACTAACTTTTTTTCTTTAAAAACAAGGTGTCTAAAAAGACTTTAAAAGGTCAGTATTTTGATACAACTCAACTTTGCCTGAATCTCTATTTCACTTGTGCTCATCCTTCCAGAAACTCCCAGGTCAGAAACCCTTCATTTCACATACCACAACATTTCCAGCGAGAAATGAACCCTGAGTTTCCAGAAATAACTACCTGTGTGCTGGTACACACCTGCACCTGTCCATTTTGGATATCCAACCTACCAACATGTCATTTACAAGTACTACTCAAATTTCACTCTCTGAAACCCCCTTTAAGGTATCTTTTATACTGGAACATGCACTAAAACTGAGGCGCTCAAAAATTACTTGTCGCTTTTGAGTCTAGACGTACATCATCTGATAAATAAGAGCTTCAGCAAAGGACTCACTATTAACGCTGAACACTTGCATCTGCTTTTGCAAGTAGTTTATGTATTAAATATGAATGAAACATACCGCTCCTCTGGAGTCTCCACATGAAATGTTCTTTCAATTACTGTGGTCCACTGGAGGCATCTAATGATAAATGTGTTTGGTTTAGGTCGTTCTGTCTTCATCAGCTGGCACTCTACCACAATCAAGGAAGAAAGAGTCATGGTACATAAGCAGGTTTAAATAATCATTTGTCTTTATTCTTATCTAGCAAACTGTTGCAATTAATCAGCCACAGAAATCTCTGTAAGTACTTCTTTAGGAGACTCAAGACAATTTACTGTGTTGATGAAACCAATAAATAGCTTGGGAGATAGTCATCTAAGCAGCACCGAAATCAAATTCTGCTTAGACAGGCTCCACGTTTGGTCTGCCCAGAGAGGTAAGTAGAAATGTGATGTGATGACACAGAAGCTGTTCAGACTCAGGTCCTACACTCCAAAGGTCATCCAGAGCAGAGCACACGGACAAAGTCAGCTGATAATGCAGCAATTACATCCACTGAAACTAAAGCCAAGCCCCCACGTTCCCTCCCTTTGACTTTCCCAACATAAAACCCTGTCCTTGGCTTTCAAGGAGTTGCTAGAGAGCGTGTTTGGTCATTTCGCAGAGACCCGACGAAGATTAGACTCAGCATTTCCAGTCCTCAAACACTAGAGGGAACATCAAACTGCAGAGGCACCCCCAGAAAAAAACCCATTCAAAACGCCTTCGGGACAGCTGCCGCAGTCGGATGCTGTATGGACAAGCTGCTAACAGCTTCCATCACTGCCAACATTTAAGCACAACCTAAAAAGTCTACAGAAGTACAGCTACATGCAAAAACACCGCTTCCTTCATAAAAAAGCTCTCTCGAGAGCTGAGCATTATTTTTTTTTTTTTTTCAATCACACCTACAATTTTAAGCTTCACAGGATGTTATGAGTGTTTATCCTTCAAATTTGGGCCTGACAATGCACCCGATTAAGGGTACACTAGCTATATTAAAAGAGAGGATCTGAAAAACAAAAGAAAATCAATGAAATAACAACAGAAGCCAAACCACCACATTTTTTAGATTTATATTAATAGAAAATCTAATGCTAACTAAACAGCTCCTGTTAAAGTCAAATTAAGAAGCCAAGTGAGCGGCCAGGGGGGACAGAAAGATAATTGGGGCTTTTTTTCTTACATTAAACTCTCTTCCTTGCAGTTAATGAAACCACAAGCTTGCTATTATTTGGTCTTCAGGTTCTAAATCAACTTCCAAGTAAATAAAAAGGCACTATGAAGACAAGAAGAAATTTCTGCTTACTGCTAGAGCTATGAACATCCTCCACCACCAGCAATGTGCAAGTCGAGGACAATCCAGCCAGAGTAACAGTGCACGTTACTAAGGCTACACTGGTATCATTAGGGTAATTTTATTATTGTGAAAATTTAGAATGCTCAGTTTTAAATTCAAGCTCTTAATTAGCACCAAGATAAAATATTTACTGCCGGTGTTTTTGGACGCTGTATTTTTGGCAATATATTTCATGCCTCATTTGCCACTGGAATTATAAGCTTTTCAATGACTAACTTTGCATTTTTCATGACAAGAAAATCTAATTTTTTTTTAATAGCACACTGAGGTTATACTGCATCCTACTAAAGCACTGCAATTAGATAAGAGAAAGTTTATTAATGAGTCATGAAAAGGTTTTAGTGTGATAAACGGCACTCCTTCATTCACCGAGATTAAAGAACTTCCACACAGCGACGCAGCCGTGCTTGCAGAGTGCTGTATTTAGCCTTCCAGCTACCTCCATCCTCTTTCACAGAATGGCAGTTAAGGCCAAACACAACTGCACGAGCTGGTGCAGCCCGGTAAGCCCGGTTCTGATAAACTCAACTCAAGAGATCTCATTCCTGCTCCCGGATCGTCCACCTTAGCTTAGTTGCTCTTCTGTTTTTTGTTGTTTGTTCTGTCTCCCATTTTTGTCCGCCTAATGTGATTAGATGAAGGCTGGGGTTGTCCTCTGTGAGCCTGCACGATGCAGCCCTAAGATACTGAATTTGGCTGAAGACTCAAAGAAGAAAATCAGGCTGATTCTAACCTTGTGCAAATCCAGAGCTGTTCTCCTTTACTTATCCAAAAATGCAACATGATGAAGAAATACACTGGCAGGTTTTGCTTACTTTTTTAAAACAGCCTTTAAATTCACATTTAGTGCCTCAGATTAAGTATCCTGAAATAGCAGCACAGATATATAAACTAGCCATGAATTCTAAACTTTAACCATTTAATTTCAGCAGAATAAACCACACAAGGCATTTTCTGTCATAGAAGGGGACCAATTAAACATCACCACTTTTCCCCTAAATCAGCACTGTCCATTGATATTTGTTAAGCTTGCTGATCCAGCAATCTTTAAGGCATACAGCAAGATGAATAATAGAGATTTGTCAGTTAATAACCACTATAATTCAAGTATGTCACATAGAAGTGTTTTGTTTAGTGAACAATATGCTGTCTAATTACCCTGCTCAATCATAACAGCACATATCAAGAAATAGAGAAGGCTTTATTTTTAAATTGCTTTACCAAAGTGCTGCACCACATAGGTTTCAGAAAGTTTGACCCTACCACTTAGTTCTCCCCATATATGACAATCGCATGGATTTTATCAACGCAACGATGAAGCAGTAGGTTTTTTCTTACTTTTAAAACCAACTCTGTACTCTTTACTGTAGTTGGCAGGCTAGAGAAGCACCAAACTTGCCTTCTATAATCATGTACCGCAACACGCACCACTACAGCAGAGAACAGATACAGATGCTGTATAATATTAGGTCTGATTCATGGCATGTTTGGGGGCTCTGCTATAAAAACATTCACATTTCAAATACGGGCCGAGGGTCGCTTACCCACTTTGAAGACAGCTTTTCCTGTCAAACAGACCCACAAAAGTATTGCCCATTTGCAACAAAGTAAGTACTATAAACAGCAGCCTGTTAAAAATGATTTAAATTGCTCTAAAGAACCTCTTGATTCTTTCCTGGCTTTTGGTCTTTTAAAGTAAGTAGGACAGAGAAATTGTTCCTAACAGGAATAGACACCAAGGCATTCAAATGTAAATTACCATTTTGTATTTGAAAGACACTTAGTATTATCCCAGTGACTTTCTAAAATGTCACAATATTTGCTTCCCCAGCACTTAAGCTAAAAGGCAGATTACTTGCGATGAAAGTGTCAAACTCTGCTCCCTATATAATGACATCACACTTTAAAACAATAAAGTGAAGGAAGAATCCTTCCCATTCCTGCTCTAGTTTCTTTAAGGAAGGGGATGGGGGGAAAAAAGAAAAAAAAAAAAAGAAAAAAGGTAAATCAGGCAAGAAGAATGATAAATAAACAAACTTTGGAAAGGCAAACGGGAATATTATGTTTAAGTGCTTCTTTTCTGCTTGCACCACCAGATAGATTTGCCCCCAAACAGCTCAGCATGGCAAAAGCGAGGAGCTGGGAGCCCTGAGTTACAGACCTGGACTAAGGTGGCCCCTCGTAACAGCAGACACAGAAAATCTCTCCGCTATCTGGCCATCCCGTGCCCCGTGATAAATGCCTGACTGCAGACACGCAGTCCTGTCCCAAAAGGAGCACTCATATTGTTGAGCAATTACGTTTTCAGCTGTACAACAAAACCACCACAGTCCACACTCCTTTTTGACAGTCGGAGAAATAATCCCTTCTTTCTAACAGGAATAGCCTCTCTCTCCATGTGGTTTTTCACAATATACTGCTCTTCTCAGCTATATGGTTTTAAAGGCTTATAACCTAATAGGCAGACATACATGATAATCCAAGATTACAATCGGTATGAAGGCTACTTATCTCGCAGATTTACAACACAGGCTCTATTGGTTATTTATCTGCAGGGTCTCTGGAGCAGAACTATTTAGGTACAGGCTTTTTTATTCCTTCTATCTTACTAGTGATGAAATACAAAACATGAATACAAATATGGCTCAGAAATCACAGTTAAATGCTCATCCACCATCTTCCAGAAGTTTTGCTTTGTTTGTTGTTTTTGGTTATTTGAGGTTTTTTTTAAATAAATCACCAATAGGTAACTTCCAGGGAAAATAAACTCCTTAAACATATCATTAAATTACAAACACAGATATATGGCTATTTTAAATATAAAATTAGGTGGAGAAAAAGGTACTTAAAAAAAAAAGTGAGCCTTTCTTTACCCATGGGGGGGGCATATAAACAAGTTTTCAAAGATGTACGATCAAAACCCTCACAGACTGAAAGGAAAAGGCTAGTGGAGGAGAAAGAAGAGACTGCCGAGCAGATGGAAAGCACACTGTATTTTTGCTAGTACTTTCTTCATACCTGTTAAGGGAAAAGACAAATCATCATTAGATGTTATCTTCTTTCACTGTTTTCTCCTGAATTGAATATTTCCTACCTCTCATGGGTTGACAAAATCATTTAACATGAATTTGACACTACAAGGAAGAAGAGTCCCCTGGTCATGAAAAAAAACCTTTTACTTGCAAAGATAAAAAAGCCTACATTATTTTACAGCAGAAGAGGGTAAAGATTTTAATCAGAAACATGGGACCACTTCCAAAGAACAGACTGACAGAGACAGCCTGCCATCTCATTAAAAAAAAAAAAATCTAGTTCACTAATTAACAAAAAAGTCAGGGCTATCATGATCTCTTGGGGTGGGGGGGGTGGGGAAGGATGCATTAAGGATGCATTTTTACAAAACGTTTAAGCTAAATTCCCCCCCAGTTTCACTGGCAGGAGGCTTCTGCAGTCTGCCTCTGCAGCACGAGGCTGCGTTCTGGCCTGAGCCTTCCTCCAGATGCAGCTCGAGTTCACTCACGCTAACTGGACAAGTTAACGCAAACGAAAGTACCAGGCAAGCAGGTTCAAAGGGAAGACTTGTGGTGCAAAACACATCCAAATGATACAAGAGTAGAGGGTGCCCAGAAGGGAACTGCACATCAGGTGCTGGCAGCACTGCGTGCCAGTGCCTACGTGAGAAATTAAATCCTGGTGGGGCAACAGCTGCTTCTGTGAGCCCAAAACCACAATAATGGCTTCTAGCAAGGAGGCCCCCCCCAATCATCAAGGCCTTCCTGACTTGACACTGGGTCACCAGGCAAGAGCCACTTCTAGGAACATCCTTCCACCCACCACCCTCCCGCAAGCCCTCTTACAGGGGCCACACCTTATTCTATAGGCACGTGTCACAGCTTTTTCGACAATGCTCTGATACCATGGTAACAAACTTGTTTATCTATAAATGCCAAGACTGATGGGCTCAATCTGCCAAAAAAAGCACCATATTCCTGTTGTGAAAACCGATTTAAGTTAACCCATTTTGAAGGCAACTAGGACAAAGAGAAGGCAACGGACGCATCTTTTTTTACTCCTTAGCACTGAGCTGCAGTAAATAATTATCGTAAGTAATGCAGTTAGCAGCAACAGGATGGAAGTGTCCTGCAAAAAGCGTATTTGTTAAAAGCCTCTGGCTACAGACCAAGTACTGAATTAATTTATGAATTAATGGCTTTCCGCTGCTTTTCTTTACCTTCTTGATCTATAAGGAGATACCAGTCTAAAGAGGAAAAGTACTGTGTCATTACCGAAATGAAAACACTACAACAATTCTCTCTCTAAAATGAGACAAAAAACCCCAAAGCACTCTTGGCATCCTGCACAGAGGCACCAGCACATCCATTATTTATTCCTATCATCAGTCAGAACAGGTATATGTTGCTACCAGCGGAAAAAACCCAAACATTTGCATTAATTCCTAGTGCTGCCCAGCCCTCTTCTGGGCCCAGGGTGTTCCAAAATAAATCTGTCTGCTTAAAGGTCAACTACAAAGATGAACCCCATATATTTCAAGCTACCCTGTAATGAAGGGGTAAAGCCCCTACCCTTCTCCCTGCAGAGCTTCGCTTCCCCTAGTCACCAGGAACACGGAACAGATCGTTGTTAATAACAGGTGCCACAATGATCTATTTTTAAGTGGTGGAACGAGACACAGGCAGATCATGAGACAGGAAAGATTAAGAACAGGAGAAAATAAAAGCTGGAAGTATACAGTGAAAAGTTAAAAACATGAGCAAGAAAAGGAAATTATCTTCAGATTCTTCTATCACATCCTGTGCTGCAACACCTGAGCAAAGTTGGAAATGTTTGCATAGGACAGAGTGCAGAGGTTAGGAGATGTTACTATTTCCAAACCTTTTTGTTGGCTGTAATAAAAGAAATATGGTTTTATATTCAAAATTAAGAAAAACTGAGTGTCTTTCATTAAAAGCAGTGCTCACTCCATGTTCTCTTATGCTAACGATCAAACAACTCTGACCTATGTCAATGCCACTTGAATCCAGGTCTGGTGGCAGAACAGAGGCTGAAACTCTTCAGCTGTGCCTACCTGCCAAGTACTGAGACATGTGCCCGGGTTAATTTTCACTTTAAAGCACCTTGCTGAATTAACAGACATACAAAATATTAACAAATAAACCCGTTTTATTCTATAACCAGAAACGGTAAATTAGTAGAAAACTGAAAAAAAAAAAAAAAAGCAGAGCATCAACCCTCCACATCACAGTCATTCCTGAGAAACACAGGGGGGTTTTATCATCTCAAAGAAACACATTTAGTGTTTAGATACATCGCTCTGGGCAGATGCGAATGTTACAGATGCAGCTTACGGATGCTATGACTACAAGAAGACATCAACTCCCAAACTGGACGAGGGAGCATGTGTAAACACTTACGAGCTACTGAGAAGTTATTTAAAGGTGATTCCCGCTGGTCGACATCCTGCGGTCGTTCCTTGTAGCCAATGAACGTGCCATCGTTCTTTAAAAGAAAATACCGTGGCCTCCATGTTTTTATGTATTCTCCTGGAAAGAAAGGATGGGCAAAGGGAGAGATCATCAGAAAACACCCCGAAATACTGACTCGCCAACAATTATTTTTTTTAAATATTGAAACTATATGTCATCTTGACATAGCAGCAGTTTTAAGAACATTCAGTTCATTCTGATACAAATAGTGGAAAAATACAGGCACCGAGTCAGATATTGCTAGTGATGTTAATCATAAAAATGGGACTTCATAGAAGGTAAACAGCTACGTTTTGTTCTTCCATCTACTCCGATTTCCATTCAAATTCTGCAACATCTGCCTTAAATGCATTTTAAATTTTAAAAAAAATCAGAGCAGATGTCCTATGTATTATTTTTGCTATTGTCATTTTTCATACTGACAAGTGGAAAAATTTTTTTCATTTACATTTTGCAGCGCAAGTATTTTAAACAACAATGGGTAATTTACTAATTAGTCAACTGCTTTATCAAACCAACAGTCACTTTTAGAACATAAGAAGATAATTCTCTGCTTAAGTTACATAACATCACTCACTCCTCTCACAACATCTCAAGCGTGAAACACGAGATGATATATCACAATATGAAGGGGAAAACACTGGATTATGTATAGCCACCACAAAGAAGAAAACAAACACCTCTTCTGAGAGATATTCCACCTTTGTCAGAGAAAACATCCCTCGCTCACACCATGCTACTGCTCATCTGAGTAACCTGCGCAGGTAACAGTCGCGTGACTATGTTACAGCCATGTTCAAAATCTCCAGCCGTAGAATAAAAAGAAAAGAGTTGATCAAAACCTCAGCTATTTACTGGATTTACTCAGTTGGGTTTCAGGGAAGGAAGACAGGGGTTCCACCTGTGGCTCTTCTGGGTGACTTTGCCAATGTGCCTCAGTTTCCCCCTCTGCTCATTGTCCATGTTGTCATCTTCTCAGGCAGTCTCTCCAGAACCTCAAACAGCTTTACAGGGTGTCAAGCTGGGCCTCTACGTCCTACAAGGTCCTGCAGTAATGTTTCTATTCAGCTGAATCACAAAAGCCTCACTCAGGGTGCTATTCAAATCAGGGTACCAGCCACACTTTCCCAACTCTGCTCACCCCAACAACAACTGATTTTAAAAAATTTAAAAAAAAGAAGTGGTCACTACAAAGCACCCACAGCTGGGCAGCAGCTATTCCTTCCTCCCTCCAGTATGGTTTCTCATTTGTTTGTTCAGCATCAGGGAGGGGACGAGGGAGCAGACCAAGAGCCAAACTTCTTTCAGGTCTGCCGCAGCAGGAGCACGCCTGCGCACCCCACGAGGCCACCCCTGCAGCCGCTGGTACCCAGTGCCCACAGTTTCATCTGCTGGCGAGCTCTTCAAACAACCACCAAGAGCAGTGAGAAGAAAAGGCTGCCCAAGATTTATTGGCTCTGGCAACCTTCTGCTGCTCTCCTGTTCTCCCAGGCTCCGCTCACATCCTCTTCCTGCTGCTCGGCTCTCCTCCACTGGTAATTTCTCTCCCAGTGATGTGCACCCTGCCCCAGGAACTCCCCTGCAGCTGCTTTGCCTCCTTCCTCTCCCCACACACCTCCTCTCCTTCTGCGGTGCAGTTTCAACCTGCTTTGGGCACCAGCTGTGCCATTTCTTCTCTGTCCAGTCTCATACTTTTCTCTCCTGCACACAGAAGCACAGGCAACGCCAACGCCCATGCCACCAACCTGCTCTGGGCACCAGCTGTGCCATTTCTTCTCCGTCCAGACTCATACTTTTCGGCACACAGAAGCACAGGCAACGCCAACGCCCATGCCACACGGCCATGGGCACTCGCACCCCTAGCTGCTGCTTTCACCTGTTTAGCCCTTGTTAGGCTTTTAATTTTCTAATCTAAAGCAAAAAACTAAGAGTTACTGAACCAGAGGAGAGAGTTACACAGAGCTACCTTTCCAACAGCTGCCATATCTGCAGAAAACATCCATTTCCACTGATGAAACAGGGCACGAGGCAAGAAAGATGAGAGGAAAAGGAATGAGCACAAACCTTCTCAGTCTTTCTTTTAGAGACGTCTGTTACAGCTGCAGGTGTTATACTAACCTATAAGGGGTTTAAAAAAATGTCATCGTTGCTTTAGGAATTTCAGAAGAACTCACCTATAGCTGTCACGGCTTAACATTTATAAGCAGGGCAGTCAATGTAGAAGGTTTTGTTGTCGTCGTCTTTTTAATTCTGACCTTAATTAAAAGCTGAAAACTTTCTGGGATCAGTAGGAGATTATGAAGCCTTTCACATTTAAATTACCAGTCCAACTCAGCCCAGATCAGTGAGATTACTCCAATCTCATTACTATTACACCACAGATGTGACTACAGGGACAAGAAGATACATGGCACGTTCAGCCTAGCTCTTGCCGAGAGGTTTGCCAGATAAGCAGGTCGAGGAGGCGGCTGCCCAGACTATCATGATTTTGGAACACACTGTTACATACCTGACTCGCTGGTATTTTCTTCTCTTGCATAAAGCAGACCCAGGAGAGCTACGAACCATCTCATACCCCTTATCACACCTGCATTTAGGACTAAAGCCAGATTGGATGGGACGAAAAATATCTGAAGAGGGGCAAGACAGAGTTTCCATTTCCCTTACTCCCTAATCTATGCTACACGCCTTCCCCATCGGTATTTACAGAGGAGACATTTATTTTTTGCAGATTCTGAAATTATTATCTGGTTATTTTCAGTGAAGTATGCATAATTTTACACAAAATTACACTGTACTGTCACAAGAGACTCTTCCTCTTAGATTAGATGCTTATGTTTGGCTCTCATACTTTCTTACAGCTTTATTTCACCGATCTGTTTCTCTGTTGGAAACACATCATCTAACAGGATTAATCACATAGTCTTTAAAATGGTGTATTCCATACATATATAGCATCCTCCCCCATACTCACTCTTTCTTCACTCTTTCTGTGTGAAAAATCAAGGATTTCATTACTGCCAGGCATTTTGCAAGGACCGTTCTACTTGGACCTTCCCTTATCCATTGCTTTAGCTGGTTCTGGTTCCTGATCCACCTTTTTAATTTGCAAATAAGTAACATGATTTTAAACTTCTTTTTCCACATGTCTGGAGCTTAATGAACCCTGTAATACGGCAAGCATATATATTATTGATTATTGCTCTTGCCAAGGACAGTATGAGGCACACTGCAGCATCTGTGGTATAAATTTTACTATATAACACACTGAGGTTATACTTCTGCATCTTGCAGCAAAGCGGCAAGACATTGCCTGGTGTGCGACTTCCCAATCAGATAATCTGTAAGTATAATTTTACATTCAAGCCTGAGCAAACTATCGTTCCTCTACAGAAGTTCTGAAACACAGATTCACAAAGACAGTCATCGAGAAAATGTACAAAGTGCATATTCTTAAGAAACAAGTTTGTATTTTTATGATTACCTAAACCATTATAAACTTCCTACAACCTGTGAGGACCACATTGATCACGACAGCAAATCTGAGTATTTTAGGCAGAAAAGGAGTTTGTCAATACAGACAAAAAATAATTACGTGGAACCGCTGGGACAAAGCTGACTGAAAAACATTAACACCTTTTCCTTCCTCTGATATACTCAGTAAGCTGTCATGCCCGAAGAGTGAACTGAGCTGTTTCAATTTTTGCCCTGTGTTTTTTGTTCCTGTTGCGGTTTTGTTTTTAAGAATCATAAGTAAGAAGTTACTTGAAGTCACTAATATTAGCAGTTATGTAGTCACACTAGAAGAATTGTACCAAGTACAGTAAATGTAAGCATGTGTGGCAAATTCTATCAGACAACACTAAAAAAAAAAAAAAAATAATAATAATGATCCACCATGGAAAAGTGAACAATTTACAAAGCAAAACATTTTTTCCTCTGTGATTCATTGCTTGTGTAATGCCCTGGCAGAGCCTTCTTTGTTTTCAGTAACAGAATGCTAACACTGCAGAGACAGGAAAGCAAAAGCATGGGTTATAAATCCTACATATAAAATCCTGGAACCAAATAGACTCCTCTGTAGCTTGCTAGCTTTATAATTTAAAATCTTTATGTACCATTCTGTTTACTCCAAGCAATTTCCAAATTGCAAAGATTCCCAAACTGTATATATCTGGAAATATACACGAAGACTGTTATAGCCTGATTTCTCTTTATTGCCTTGTGTCTGCCCCCACACACTGCACATTAAAATACTTAACACACACTTAGAATGTAAATCCATCTCATGCCAGAAAAGCTTTTTCACAGTAACACATACTGCAAAGCATGCTTACGCCTGAATATTTCAGAAAGTTAAACACAAAACTCTTTTGGTTCATGAAAAGTTAATTCTACTGAGGATTTACAATAATGCAGGGCTAGGTTATTTTCCTCTCCTCCCCACAACAGTATCTCACCGAATCTGGAGCTGTCTACCACTGATAGAGTGTCTAACATCAGAAACAGCTGCCACTCCCTGGGAAGCTCACGGGGTAAGTGGAGAATAATGAGCAGCAAGCACCAGCAGAACAAAAGAAAATCCATCTTTATTTACCAACTGCTGCATGCTTGTTGCTGCATCAAGCTCATTCAAAGCCAACACCACACCCTTTAATTCAGAACAGACTATATTTAAGAAGCCTCTGCTTTTTTTTTTTAATCAACTCATACATACCAATGGTTTGAAAAAAAATCATTAGGTTAACCAAGTCAGCATCCAATGATACCCTTGATACTTACAAAAGCACTGGACCAACTATTAACTTTCTTATGCCCCAAAGTAACCAGAACAAGCCCAGCAGCACCGACTGAAAACAAGGTCTCGGTTATATTAAATGCACTCAAGTGGCTACCACAAATCTACAGATAAATAATGCATTAAACTTTCTGCTCTGAGCATCAGAAGTAGCACCATTAATTACAATTAAGGTTAACACTCAAAATATTAGAGCTTTTGAGTTACGCAAGCCTTCGCTACATTCCCACCCGCTCTGAAGATGTATGACATTCCTTGGTGTACAGCCCTGAACCGTCTGAGGGAAACACGAAAGCTATGCCAATCGCAGTGCTAATGTGCCACCGGTGAAAGGCGGAATGACTCATTTCTGAGTCTTCAATGGCTGCGAGAAGTGGTCTGCATCCTGTCGGCCTAATAAGGTTTCGGCGAACAGATGCCAGCTTCCTTAAAGACGTGAAGCTTTCAGGAGCTGCCATCTCGTGCGCGCTGAAGAGCGGGATGCGGATTTACAGTTAGTTTGTACTGCTCAAGTAAATAGGGTATGTGTCCACTTGCTTCAAAACCAGCTGAAATCAAAACACATTTGGAAAAAGAAAGCAGGGCTTGAAAACTCGCCTTTGCATTTCTAAAGCAAGCCCTTTGCAAACGCAGCAAGCTAATTCTGGATCTTAACGACTTTACACCAAACAATTAAACAAGTCTAGGGTGACCTGAATGAAAACTCTCAGTTCAAATATGTATTTTTTTTTTTTTTTAATAGCTGCGCAGACACCCACCAGGCTGGTGCAGCACTCTTCCCTTCCCTCAACAAACTGTCAAAACAAGGTATTTAAATACAGTGCCAGGTTTTCAGTAGCTTGGGGAAAGGAAAAAGAAAGGAAAAAAAAAAAAAAAAAAAAAAGAGGTTATGCTAATGCCTTTCCCAACACGCTCGCGGAGAGAGGAGGACCTCTGGTTTGCCTGCCTATTCAGAGGCGCAGCGAAGGGGGCCGGTTCTTTGATGATTTTTTTTTTCTTTTGGCTCCAGCGTACAGCTGCGGAGGCACCGCTTGTGCCCGGAATCTCAATGAGGAATGAGGCGGTGCTGCCGGGTCTGCTCCCCGGCAGGGAGGTCAGCCCGCGGCCCGCGGGCGCCAGGCGGCCGCTCCACAGCTCGCAGCCTGGCTCCTCGCTCCTCAAAAACCCGCAGCCTGGCTCCTCCGCACCTTTCACAGCCCTAACGCGGGGTCCCACGGTCGCAACGGGCTAATTCGGGGCACAGCAAATCCGCTCCCCGCTTTATTCTCCCTCGGGCAGCTGGACGGTCGTGCGGTGTGCTGGCAGCCCGCATGGCTGTGACTGACGTGACTGCCAACAGGTTAAGAAGAAATGCCTCCTCCTCCTCCAGCTCGGCTCCGGCTTTTCTAAACCTACTGCTGTTTCTCACGCTCACACAAAGCTGCAATACAGGGCACCTGCTTCATTATCATATCTTGGGGGAATTTGGGGAGGGAGGGAAAGAAGAGGGGAGCTGGAGGTGGGGCGAAGGGGGACGGCTGAGTGGTCTGGCCTTCGAGCAACAAAGGGAGCCCCGCGAGGACTACTTCTGGTCACCTGGCACCCCTCATCTGTAAATTAACTTCAGAAAGCAACAAACAGCCTTGGCTTAGCGCTTCCCACAAAGCTCTATGGGCGCGCTGTGTAGAAAAATTGGCATACTGGAAGCTACCTCTGTCTTTAGTTACAGAACAGCGCAGATGGGAAAGACCTAACGAAGGCAAGGAATGGGTGCTCTGATTCACAAAGCTAGGCCATGGGAGAGATCAGAAGTCAGATTACAGAGAAAGAAAAACAGATTCTCACCCAATACTTTCTCCATGCAGGGGATGGACAACTACCATGTTCTCCGATTCCATCTCTGTTTGACAGCACCAGCCAACACCATCACTACAGAAGATGACACCTCTGTATTTTTTATCACTATATTTCAACTGTATGGTTATATAAAACTGAAACGTGGAGGTTTATCATCATCTTTTTCTTTTTTTTTTTTCCTGCTGAATTTCAGTTTAGAAGGTCAAAAATGTTGCCATATTGCTTACAGCAATCAATTTAAGCAATACCAGATATTCCCACAGGAGCGAAAGAGAATTAATCAGCATGTAAAAAACTCCTTACTCCTACCTTTGGCACAGCTTAGTCAGGCTAGTCCTAACCTACAGCTGTCTCCAGTGGGACAAGATGTAAATGAAGTTTCATTGAAAACAGCAGTTTTAAGGATAGCTACATAAATTACAGGAAAGTATAAAGCTATTTCTTAAGCTACACTGAAAACAATCTCAGAGTGAATTGCATCTCCACTACCTCATGGTGGGAGCAAAAGGACTTAGAACTACCATGAGGCGTCCAACACAATTAGAGGAATCTTTTCCTTAATATGCTCTCAAGCAGCTACAGCATTTTAACAAAATAAAACGTTCCTATAACAGAAAGTGCCATCACATATTCCTCTGCTTTTGACAGGTGCCTAACCCTCTCCCATTTTAATAAATAAATAAAAATGGCAGAGGAGGTGTCAAATTCACTGAACTGAATTAAGCACGCTTGGAACAATTATTTCTTCCCAAGTAATTTTTACCTTGACACTATGATGGAAAATAGCACAAGCAGCTAACAAGGCACTTAAGCTAATAAGCCTCTGCAACTTTTTAAATATCTTCCCTTAGAGGAGGGAGGTACCTACAACTATTCCTCGAGCTCAATCTGAAGTTAATACAATCAGTATTTCTGCAAATCAGGCTCTTAAATACACTGCATGCATTTATATAAAGGGTGTGACTTAATCCTCCAAAGATTTTATGATCTCTACTAAAAATACAAAGAAAAAGAAAAACAAACCAAAAACACCAAACACGCCACACCCTGGTGTATTTGAACAAGGAAGGGCTTTTCTAGACATCATCTAAAAGCTGATTTAATTATTTTACCTCTTAGCATAAGCATCCTTAGCCGTGACTCTTGTGCTTATCGGAACACATGCCTTATTTGAATATGACATACCCAGTTTTGTTCTTCAGTAAATCCTGTCTAGAGACTGACAGATAGTATAAGAGGGGACAAAGCAAAGAAACACATGCAAACCAAAGCTTCTCCAGAGATTAAACAAAATAAGTCCGAAAGCACAGTTTTAGCTTGTATTCCTAGGGCTGCATACACATAGAGGATGTTCAGGAAAAGCATCACTAATTGATTAAAAATTGATTTTAGGTCCCTTCCCCCACTCCGCCCCATTAAAAAAAAGGATTAGGAGAACCAATGACTCAGGCGAGAGTGATTTTTGTGATGCATTTATTTGCTTTGAGAACATTAAACCCGAAAAGTACTCAGCAGAGCCTCCCCATTAAAATCCCAAAGTTGGTGACTCTGAGAGGTGAGCTGGTAACTCGGGGGGTGGGTGCACACGGGAAAGCAAGAGCAGGGGAGGGAAAAAGCAGGACGCAGCCGCACAGAAAACATCCGCGGCGAGGACTCATGAGTCCCTGGCTCGCTCTTCTAGGCTCCCATTACTAGATCATTGTGTCATTCTCAAAGCAAATCAAAACCTCGGGGAATTGTAAAGAAATGATGAAAAAAAGGTTAAGGGACATTAGGAGAGATTTATGGAAACAGCAGCTTTTCTAAAACAGATGATATGGACCAACTTCAGAGGTGGTTTGAAATGGGAAAAAAAGTTCTATTTGTAAAAACTAAGCTGCAGAACATGGACTTTTATACATAAGCAACTTATAGAGGGTAAGAAATTAACGCATCGCACTGTTATCCTTTAGCTTCTGGGTTTGAGTCCTAATTTTCAACATAAATACAGAGAGCTGTTTTAGGCCACTTACAATAAAAGCTCTACCAGTAATTGTGTGATCATGCTGTACATTAGGAAATTTCTTAAAAGTGCCAAGAAAAAAAAAATCAATGCAGAATTTTAAACATGTTTATACAAACAGTTACTGGGTAAATATTTCCTAGAAAGATGCATAAAAACCAAGTTAAGCAAATATTTCAATGGCAAAAATAAGAAGCAACATAAAAAAAGGGGTGTGCTGTTTATATGGCTGGGGCTAATTTGGATTTCACTTCTTCATTTCGTCACTAGCAAGTCTGCAAAACCCTGAAGGAGCACATGGAGACTACGTTAGTTCTAATAAAACGTTTCATTTATCTTGAGCCATTTAATCGCCATCAATGGAAAAATTACAAGCACTTCCCAGAAAGCAAGTTCTAGTATTTGTTATCATGGCAACCTCCTGGTTACGCCTCCAAATTTAGTATTCCACAGATAACTTCTACTGAGTCACTACCCCAAACTCAGCAATGGAAGTCTCCTCCAGATAACAGGAGTGCCTGCATCAGTTCAGAGGAATTTTGCAAAGTAACTTAATTGCATACTGAGAACTTATTAAAGCAACTTCACCACTGGGTAATGTGAGAGCAAACAGCCACCGTAGCTCTGGTGCTAAGCTTAGTCGAGTAACACAGGCCTAAGAAACTTTGCCAAGGACTTTTGTGCCTTGGACTGAGATGTGTCATCACCGTAACGCGGAGCAAAATCTACACTGCTGCCTCAACACAGTCACAGGCTCAGCTAGACATGCTTCTGTCACCTTAAACAGTATTATAAAATTCATTTATTTTTACAAGACACAGTAAAAATATTGCGTCACAATATAATCAAACAGCAAAATTCCTGCTTGATTTCAGTGGTACCACAATTTAGTCTTATAACACTGAAATATATGTATGTACTACTAAAAACACATACATAGAATCATGACTATTATTTTTTGAACTCCGAAGTCATGTATTATAGTAAGCTCATCATACCTCACCCTAACAGCTCTAAGCTCCAGGAGAGATGCATTCCAGTCTGTCACACAAAAATCTGTTTCTTACACAAGGAGGAATGAAATAAAGACCCACATGAATAAAGACTGAATAAAGATTCATCTACCTTGACATTGTTACCATGAATTAATTTTCATGTTGCAACAGCATGTTGGTACATTAAAGCCACTTTTCATTTTTAAAAAAGCATCAAAAATGAAAGGCATATACCACACAAGCAAAAAGCAGATGGGCACAGGAAGATGGGAGCTTGAATTACACTTTCCAGCCTGCAGTGCCCTATCCTGGCCCCGTTGTTTTGGTAAGACATGGCAAAAATTCCAGTCTCCTCTTTTAAAACTGCTCCTATTCCCTAGGGAAAAACAAACATCACCCCCACCACCACCCCCAGCCAGCCCTAAACTCAGACCAGTTTCTGTGGGCATCAAACCTGTGGGGCACTTGCCCCACCGGATTTTCAGAGGTCAGGGACTGCTGCATCAGCCCCACCTTTCCTCCGCACCTCATTTTCCAAGCACAGCACACCACACGACTGCTCCTCGCCACACACATCCCCTCTACCACCTGAATCCTAAAAGCCTCATCCCATGACTGAGCACCGTCCGCTCCTTGTAGTTCATCTTCCCACTATTACTAGCATGTCCCCAAAGGACAGAAGCAAAACAAACACCAAAACACATCCCTTGAACAGCCAGGTTATAGCTACCCTTCAGGTTTGTAGGAGAACTTGCAACAACTACAGCAACCACCCACAAGAGTTCAATTCCCATACTTGAAGTGCGAGAACATCAGAAAGCCATAAATAAAGCTTTAAACTCATGAGGGGTTTTTTTGCTTTGTTTTGTTTATTTTTTTTTTTTTTTTTAAAAAGGGAGGGCAGAGAGAGAAAGAAAGAGAGAAAAAAATAACCTACAGGTCACCTGGGCTAATGTTCCTGAAGCAGGTCATCTGGGGCCATGTTCGTGCCTCAGGGACTTCTGCAAAGGAAGGTACATGTACACGTACAGAAAACGCTGCATGCAAACCCTGTTTTGTCGTCCAATGCTTAGCACATGCTCTGGTTACAGCATTTTCTTCCACTGGTCCCTGATCTGATGCTATCAGCTCAGGCGGCAGCTAGGGGCTCCTCTGCCACCCCAGGGGTCAAGCCAAGCAAGGCCACCCTGAAAACCCTGCTGCTGTTGCCAGCAAGGTGGAAGGGGAGCAGGAGGAGAAAGGGGGAGGACAGAGGCACCTTGTGGAGCGGGACGAGTGTGGTAGAGATGAGCCAAGATGTGGCTACCACAATTCTAGCTGGAGTCTGCTGCATCAGAGAGGAGGATGCTGACAAAGGGACAAGCCGGGGTGTTCCTGGCACTGGGTCTCTGCTGGGCAGAGGGGATGGCGCTGGGCTGCTGAGAGCACAGGCAGGGCAGGGAGAGGTGGCAGCCTGATCCTCACCCCAGGCCACGCCAGCTGTGCCTGTGACCATCACCAGTCCTGGTCCTGGTTCTGGTTCTGTCCCAGCAGCAACGAGGGCAGCTGGAAGGGCAGGTTGTGCCCACCCCATGGGGAGAGTATTGCTCCCCATTCAGGACCTTGTTCTTGAAACATGGCCAAATCCCAGCAAGTTTAAATAGCAAAACTACATCCTTTAAATACACACACATGTACATATGTTAAACAGAGCTAACGCAGAGCCTGGCTGTGAGCACACAACATCGCTGCACTGACCCTGCTCCTTCACAGGCAAGCACAGGCAGAGCCAATGCTCACAGTGAAATCTTCCAAAAGCCAGGCTGGCCACAAAGACTCAGCCCACCCTCTGGTCTGGGGAAGCTATAAAATTTAGATTATTCCCAAATTAATGGTTTTTTGCATCTATTTCCCCCCCTCCCTCCATACTGCAAGAGAACGTCAGGATTACAGTTTTAGTATCAAGCTGAGACACAAAAAAAAGTTTCGAAAAAGCAGTCACTGCACACTTGCAGTGGCTAATCTGCAATTTTCATTTATACATAGTACACTAGATGAATCTTTGTAGTGGGCAGACCTTCTTGCAAATTACGGTTTTCTAAACAAAGCCACACTTGGGTACAGAAATTGGAAGGTACAGGTAACACCCTCTCCTTTAAAAAAAAAAAAAAAAAGAGAGAGAAAAAAGGACCCACATGAAAATTACCATCCTAATATTATATTTGGTGATAAAATTGCAGTTCGACTGCAATTAACTAAGCACAAGTCCACTACTGAGTCACTGTCATTGGTTTGAGAATATGTTTTCCTACATACTTATCTTCCTCTCACCAGAGAATCCAAATTTTCTAGTTTAATCATGTTCCCTTTTCCAAAAGAAATGGGAGACTTTTTAAGCAATGAAGACATTTAGTTATTTAATCACAGGGGCAGTACAAAATTAAAATGGATTAGAAAAATTAATCCAAACTAAATGTCTCCATTATGATAAAGTTTCCTGAACCTTAAATCAACAAGTTCCCAATTTCAGGTATAAAAACTGATTGAAACTGCTGTGCTTTGCAAAGCTACTGCTTTCTCCTGCCCTCCTTACTAAAAACGCGGTCCAAATTGCTATTTCCATAAAGAAATATGTCCGATATTGACAGGAGTTTATGAAAAATTCTTGATGGCCTGCAGGGATTCTTGTACTTAACCCAAAGGTAAAATCTACAGTAATTTATCATACAAAAATCAACTGCTCTGCAGATCAGGGCTCCCATTCCATGCTGCAGTTGGAATTGCTACCAAACAGGGGGGTGGGGGTGGTGGTAATTAGCTAGCTTCATTTGCAGTCCTCAATTCTTTGCACCTAATTCATAACAGCACACAGGATGGCGAGAAAGGTAGTTACGACACTCTATATACTTTGTATTTCACCAGGTATGCTTCCCTGTTTTAATCTTTAAAAAGGAAATTATAAACAACAAGCTGCAAAAAGGTTGATGATAAAACAGTAAAAGACAGACAGGGTGGAGGAAATAAAAATAATAATAAAAAAGATTTTCAGCATTACAAACGTTGATGCCTTTTAAAAAGAAGAGATCCAGCCATATTTCCCCCTTCCTTTGTACTGAAGTTTAATAAACATTTTCTCCAAGTTACCAATTTTGAGAAAATCGCTGGATAAACACTTGTGTTAACCCAGTTACATGGCTCGGTGCCAAATGTAATGCCAAACTTCCCAGTTGCAAAATGAGCTGTTTTTACACACCAAAGTAACCACACAGCAGGCCTGCCGAGCCTGAAGACAGCTGACAGAGATGACTGTTGCTGTCCCCCCATTGCACCGACATCCATCCAAATACCAACATCTGCTGTGCTACAATTTACTTTTTACACAACATTTAGCAAAACAGTGCCTCTGACTGCAACATCATTAAGGAAGTAACAACAAATAAATCGCAAAGTCCCATCAGACAATTGTAAAATTAAAGCATAGTTTGTCTTGCATACACTGAGCTTTAGTTCAGATGTATTGGACTTCAGAAATAATAAGCATTAGAATCTGTTTTCTTTTATTAAACACACAAGACAAAATTCTGCAAAACATGACAAGCGCAATCCATCATTACAGTTAAAATTACAGTTTTGAGGATATTGACTTGACTCAATAGGCAGAGAAGCAGATGCCTGCGAGGCAGCCTGGCCTGCCCGGTATGATCGCAGCAACCCAGACTACTAACAGGATTACACTATGCCTGGAAACGTAAGAAGTGCACTCTCAGTTCAGGGCCGGGTTCTTTTCAAACACCCAGAACGCATATTTGTACTTGTGAAGTAAGGAATTAACATTCCTAAAAACTAAAGCGTCCTTCACTTTAAAAGCGGGACAGAGCATGGGGGCCAAGGCAGTCGGATGCCACCCCACAGAGGTGAGGTGGCAAGGCAGGCTCCGGTAGTGAGTCCTGTTACAAATTCATAGCCTGGGGGTTCAAATGGGGAACTAGGCTCCTAAGTGAAAGCCAGGTTTGGTTAGCGGTTCCACTATACTGCCCAACACACTTCACGTCTCAGAAGTCCCTACGTGATCTGGTGTCTAACACACTTCACGTCTCAGAAGTGTCTCAGAAGTCCCTACGTGATCTGGTGTCCTCCAGTTAGTTGTCCTCCACACCTGTGTCACCCAGGGTGCTGCAAGTCAAAACGGGGCAGCAATGCCACCCTGGCACTGCCACGGGGCTCGGGCTTTCATCGGCACACAGGCAAAAGGGAAGGAAGAAAGGAGAATTTTAATCTTTAAAATGGTGACCAGTTTTCAAAAACAATTCCTTCTTCCTCCTGTCCTACAGTAATTCTATGAATGTAAAAAGAGGCAAAAAAAAAAAAATTCCCACTTTCTTTTGAAAAGCAGATACCAAATGAAAAATTTCAACAAGAAACAACTCGAATTCTGTTAGGCATCAACTAAGGTTTTTTCTCCTCAATCTTTCTGTTCCTCATCACCACCTTTAATACCTTAATACAACCTAAAAAATCGCTGAAGTTACAAAAAGTGATTTTTTTTTTGGTGGGAACAAACACTTCCCCCTACACCTCCAGACAATGTGTCTGTCAGGAACAACAACATACCCAACACTCAGCTCAAGATACAAGAACTTGGCAGGCTGTATCTCAAAGCAGTTTCACCAAAACAATACAGTTTCCCTCAAATCCCTATCAGCTTAATAGTGGAAGACAATAATATTTCAGATAACATAGGCACCAAACATTTTGGTAAGTTCAGTGGACATTCTTTATCCAATTCACAGATAAAAACAGCCAACATCCACAGCTAGATTAACAAAAGTGCGTAACTAATTTGGTGCTTAATTCAAGCTAAAGTCAGGGGGTTAGGCACTTAAATACTTCTGGGGGTTTGGGCCAGCATTGATTCGTGTCAGACTTTATGACAATATATATATATATGTCCATCGTGGGACACAGGAGAAGCCATGCAAAGCACAGCCAATGCGTAGATCCTCTCTCGAGCAGGGATTTAGAGGACAGTCTCCTCTGTGCTAGCTACTACATGTTTGCACAACAGGAGTCAAGGTCCATCGGAAACTTATCTGAAGGGTTGCTCCTGAGCAAACTTTAGGTTCAACCTCAGAGTTCAGAACTGAAACAGTATTTGTTTGTCCATTTATCCCCTGGCACGGTTGGCTTTTTGTCAGACAGATGTATGCCACATGCAAGTCATTTCCCAACCTCTCTGCTCCACCTCCCTCCACGCACTCTGCACACACTCTGACCCCTCAGCAAATGTTATAAGAGAGGAGGAAGTGTTTCTGACAGTTTGCATACTCTTCACAACAATTTTATTGCAGGGTATAAATGTTTTCTCCTGCCCCCCAACCCTACTTGTAAGGAAACAAAGCAAAACAAACAAGAAATCCACCACTTCCCAAACAACTGAATGCCCTAAACCCAGCAGCAGGAAAGGGGAGGGAAGGGGTGGAGAGGAAAGGACAGAGAGGATGGATTACACTGAAGTTATTTTTGTCCTGTTCAAGTGGATGGGCAGAGACAACTAAATATAGAATTTATCAAAGCAGGTGAACAAGGAAGATGACATGAGCTACATGTTTCAAGGAGCAAGCAATAAACAAAGTACACTCCTACCTCTTAGCCCAAAAAGCTCCCCAAAAACACACTTCAATGTGCATGAGCAGGATTTGATTGAACAAATATTCAACTCACCACAGCCTTTCCTTTGGACACGTGACAATGTAAATGTTAAGCAGATAGGTTTCCTGTCTCTTACCTGCTTATACTATATATAAACAAGCACTACGAAGTCCACGTTAAAACGGAAAGAGGTTTGCACTCTTCTGTGGTATCTTTGGACAGAAATTCTTCTGAAGAAAGCATGTTTGCATGTACAGCTGGATAATAAAGCACCGCTTGAAATCAAACGTTAAGGAATGTTATGTTGTCAGTGGCAACACAAAGGATGTGGTTTCTATGAAATTTAACCAGTTATGTCAAGGACAATTGCTTTCCCCTGGTCAGACTGCAGTCCATGACTTGCTCAGAGTAACTGCTACAGTAGTTTGAATTTCACAAGTGAAAATCCATTCATACGTATTTTTAACTCCTTCCAGGATCTGAGTGAGTGTGTGAAATGCATTGGGTGGCTGTTGCCAGAAGCACAGACTCCATTCAGTCACTGTGAGCAGCTCACACCAGCAAACACACGAGCCCTTGGGCTCTCAGACCCTGCAGCCAAGGATGCAAACAATAGCATTTAGCAAGGACATTAGATGCTTTGCTGATATGCAGGCAGTAGCTAGCAAGGAAACATTTAGGGAAAAGACATGGCACCAGTCAAGCCATGACTTCAGTGGAAACTACGCTCACATCAGTGCTGTAACCTACTGCTGAGCTTAAAGAACAGAAAGCTTTTGTGCGGAACATTTCCCTTCTTCCACCTGTGCTCCCGGGTACCACAGTATCCAAGAGCCCCACAGCCTGAGCTGCATTTGTCCTCACAACATCCCTGTGAAGTAGGGAAGTGCTGTTATCACCATTTTACAGATAGGGAACTAGGGCACAGAGAGACAAAAATAACCTTATCCGAGATGATCATATAGGAGGAAGTTTGTGGCAGAGCAGGGGAGGACTGGCTTCGATTCTCAGTTCCAGGACGGTACTCTAATACACCCGCCATCTCTTCAGCTTCTAGATGCTCTGCCTTCAGTTTGACGGACCTACCTATCTCCCCTGGGCAACAAGGAATGGGGAATGCCTACACCTTTTATTACAGCATTTCCAGCCCAGCAAAAATGGAAGAGGGTATCAGATGCAGGCATTGTTTGCATTCAGGAGTCCAAATCTGAACAAAGAAAACAATTTCCAAAATAGTCAGCACTATCCTGGTATTGTGGGAAAGGGAAGGAAGACATAGCAAGTTTTCAAAGTAGAAAAATAAAAAAAATCCATGGCAGGTCATAAGTACAATTTTAAAAAATTAGTGAAAGTTTTAATAGGAAGCTGGTATTAGACATGTATCCTTCAAGAAGCTCCCTATTCTGGAGACTTCAGGTTATAAAGCAGTAAGAAATAAAAAAATCCCTTTGGGACTACAGCTATCTCATTTCAGGCACAGATCTAAATGCAGATCTGATGTAGTTTCATGTGGAGACCCTGACTCCAGGCTTCACACAACAATCTTGTCTCAGATAAAACAAATTCCACAGGCTGGAGACTGCTCAAGGTTTCCCATTTCTGGCTGAGCCAGACTTCAACCCTGCCCTCAAAGGATCTCTTTTCTGAGTGAAATGGCATCTCAGGTCCAAAATTTACTCTGTCCTTTGGGACTCCAGTTGCAGCCATCCAGATCACTAGTTGTGAAACAAGCTTCTACAACTTAAGGGCATTCATAAAGCAGCATTTAATGTCAACTGTTTGAGGTGACTCTTACCCTGGAACAAACAGCAGAGATCCACCACCCTATGGATCACCTGGTTTATCATCTGACTCCAAAAGGTGGCTGCTCATCATAGCCGCCAAAGGATGATAGACTGCTGTTATACCAACACGAACAGGCCTTGATGAAGGGCACGGTAACTATTCCGATTGGGACAAAGGAAGAAATTTGTGGGTTGGTGCTAGCTGAGGGCACCAGATCAGACATACTCAGCTTCCAGGTCACCTCTGCTATCAGTAGACTATCCTGTCAATCTCTGCTGGTAAGCTGGACCTTATGACCGAGGCCTCTACTTTTATAACAGGCTGTTGCTGTAAACTTCAACAACCAGCAACACAATGTGAATCTAAAGCACACCTCTTCTGCCATGGTCAAAGTCTCAAGGAGCTGCAGACAACCGGCTATTGCTGAAGGTGACCATCAAGGCAACTAATTTAGCTTCCATCAGTGACAAAAATAACTGAAGCCTTGCTTAGAGGACCAGAAAGAACAGAGCTAGCCCCACCACACATCCTGCTACCCCTGTTTCACCCTAGGAGCACACCTCTCCCTCTTCTTTTACACCAGGACTACAAAGGGGTGAAGGAGAAAAGCTTCACCTTAGAAACATTTCTATTTTCTGACAGCAAACCTCACAGCAACAGCCAACCAAACAAACAAAAGAAAGCAAAACTCCCAGCAGCTTCACAGCTATGTAGCAATCTTAGTAAACCAGACATTCTAGTAATTAAAGCAAAAAGCAACTTTTGGTTCCAAAGCACAGTCCCAGAACACTAACAAATAGTAAATTAGCGAGGTTTGTTTATGTTTTGAACCTTTTCCTTGAAAAATCCCAACTTCTGTATTTGAACAGATCAGCCAACACTGATAATAAAAAGGCCTGTTGACAACAGAGGAACTGCTATTTATTTTCTGTTTGACGGCTATCACAAGGAATATTGAAACTAAAACCAAACACCTCTACAAACGGGGTTGTTATTCTCCTTAAAAATCAGGCTGGGCTTTGTATGAGATTCCCAATATCAAACCGGTCAAGAATCACAGAATACTTCGTGTTGAAAGGAGCCATTAGAGGTGATCTGGTCTAATCGTCCACTCGAAGCAGGGCCATTCAAAATGCTACAAAAGAAATCCTAACACTAACGGTACACTTAGGTAATTCAGGAGAATTATAAAAATACAAAGGCAAAAAATAGAATGAATGCAACTTTATCAAACTGCAACTTTCAAATCAAATTCAGGGAACAAAACCTCAAGTCTGCTTGGCCACGTGCCCTCATTTTAATCTCCTTGCCTCCAGTAACTGGTTTGAGGATTGTAAGAGTCAGCAGAAAGAGGAATATCAATAAATATTCTCTGTGTGTACTGGGCATAAAAAGGAGAAGTGAATTCTGTGTTCCTCCATGTTTTATTTCACCACATGAATCATGAGAGAAATAGCACAGGATTGTACATGGTCAAAAAGGTATGCACGGCCTCTGAAGCGTGAACATGTATCTACAACCACACATCCTGTTGTGTGTCATTCCACTTCTAAAATGGTGCCTGAAAAGAGCAAAGTCTCCAGAAACATGAGGTTTTGCCATAAGCACACCCAGTGTAGTCGCAGGAGTGAGTAAACCTCTCCAAGACACCAACAAGAACTGTTGTGAAGTAGCCCGTTCCCTAGCAGACAAGAGCTGCTACTGAGAAGAAAGCTTTCCTCTGGCTGTAGGGAGGAAGATTCCCTAAAGTGGGAAGAAAACTTCATATATACTGATTTTTGCACATTCCTGCCAGTAACCTGTTAGTCAGAAGATTAACACAAAAAACCCCAAACCAAACAAAAACAACACACAAAAAAGCTCCTTAAAAATGCACAAAACTAGTAACAGTAAATCTGATCTTATTTTTTCCTATTTTAGATACAGCTTTCTATACCACAATGATTTGTATTACTGCAGTACACTGCAACTTCAGATACACATCTGGAGCTGAGCCACTGGCTGTACAAATAAAACAATGAGACAGTCCCTCTTCTGCAGAGTTTACTGTCATAAGACAGGGTCAACAGAAGGCCAGACACACACACCCCCCCCCCCAAAAAAGGGGACCAATACTGGGCATCACAGTGAACGGCAGTCTCAGTACACATGCACTGCAAGTTTGTCAAGGCCTTTTATAAGCAACAGAAGGATCGAGAGCTTTTAAAGAGGATAATAAAGCAGTACCGCAGCTGTTTACAGGGACCATTTCCCAAGTGTGAAAGGGTAGCACAAGAGAAAGCACAGAAGTGGTTGCTTGCCCCCACGTTGTAGTCTCAGTATAGAGACATGCTAGGCTAACTGGAGGCAGAAGTTAACATCTTAATAGCAAATTAGAGATGGTAAAAATAGGTATGAAAAGCAAAAGCAGCTGGTTTTGCAGCTCAATGCAACAGAGGAACTAGTAGATAGGAACAAAGCAGCAGCCCAAAAAACGAGCTCTACCCTGTTCAAAGCAGCACTCTGAGGGGGACAAGGTTACAGGCCAAGCATACAAAGATGCAAGATGATGCAAACCTTAGAAAAGTATATTCCCCCCCTCCATGTTTTGCTTTTGTTTTCCATTTTCATGGATAACAGTATACTCCCAATAACTACAGTAACTTTGAAAACATCAACTTCTTTGAAGATCAAAAAATACAGTCTCTGCAGACGGTATGGTTATAGTTGCTGTAGAGCCGAGAGAAGTCCCTATTCCGGAAAGAAATTTGGCCACCTGCTGCTCTAAGCAGAGAAGGCAGTATACATGTAAAATCATGCTTCTCTCCAAAATTACAACTGGTATTACCCAGGAAGACAGACTAGACTGGGAACAAATGCATTAACCCCAAATAGCGCAGTTACGTTGAACTGAATTGTATATGGCTGGCTAGTAGTCTTCACTCAGTTGTCACACGTTTGCTCATCTTAAAATCATTTTATATTATTCCCAATGAACAAGCTACTACAGCCACTTTAGATCTCTGGCTTCCTTCCAAGTCAGGGGGTAGATATCAGTAAGGCTAGGACATCTCAAAACCTCAGGCATTAAAAAAAAAGTTATAGCAGTTACAGAAGGATGAAACACCTACAGTACAAAAGGTTCCTATTGCAGCAAGAACAGCACATTCCAACCCAATAAAAGCAATCACCAAGTCTAATCCTAGAGCTTACTCGGGACTAGATCAGTCTATGCCAACAACAAGGTGTAAGTTTTAAGCAACTGCTCTTAATTCAGCTGAGCCACCACGGCTAAAGAGAAGAAGCTGCTCCATTGCACCTGTCTTTAACAGGGCTGTCCACTATGTTCAGAACGTAAAGCCAGGATTTGGCTGCTACATCTTTGCAACCCCACTGCATAAAGGAGGAGAACTAACCCAGCTTGTAAAGCCAACAGTCCGGAGGAAAAATGCCCCGTTTTACCTGAACATGCTGAATCTGGCAAGAGCTGATGGTCAGGGAACACACAGAACCCTTTAAAAACACACAACGTCGTTTATTACACTGGGACAGTACTTCGTGTTGCACAATCCAAGCTTTTGTTTCACGCAAGAAAATGTTTTCTAAATATTTTGTCACCATGACAGTCTAGCCTTGGACTCAAATTCTACCCTTGGTTACTCCAGAAAACCCCTGTGAAGTCAACTGTGTTGTTGCACAGCTTGTTGCCGTGTCCCAGGCCACCTGGAAGGCTCACCTGGCAGTGCAGCTACCAGCATCCTCTCGGCCCTCTGTGCTCTTGCAGGGCTCTCTCATCCCAAGCTATTTTGCCTACCCACAAACTAAAACATTCAACATAAGATCCGTGTCAAGAAACAACATCATACGTAAAAGGAAGACAGTTTTGCAACTAAGAAATACTAAACATCTCCCCGACAGGTTCAGCTTTATCCGAGGAATACAGGCAAAACAAAAACTATTCCCAAGATAGCAGAATGAAATATTTTAAACACACAGAAAAAAAGAGACATAGAAAAACATCCCGGCTGTGAGGGCCCTGTTCCAAGTAAAAACATTTCTTTCAGGGACATTAATTTGGCAAACTAAATCTGAGCAGATACATCCTAAGTCCACAGCACAGCCCTGAAAAGAGCAGCGGAGCATTTCTGTATGACTCAGCAAGCCCAACGAAGACTTCTGCAGAACAAGATCAACAGGGTGTTTATATACGGCCAGCAGCATCATGTGAATGGGCGGTTTAGTTTGTGAAATGAATGTTTGCATTGTCATTTAAAAAAAACCAAAAAACAAAAAACCCCAGAAAACACCCTCTATTCCACACTTACAAGTTTCCAACGTTAAAAACATAGCAGGGGAAGGAAGTACTCCAGCAGCCAAAATTTACAAATTCTTACCATAACTTTGGCGCAGTAAACTTCTCCAGTGCCACAAAGGCGTATTCTTCAGGGGGCTTGGTTGCCTTTTTTTTTTTTTTCAGAAGGACTAATCCACATGTGAAGGCTATTAAAGAACACACATATGTGTTCTTTGTGCCAACAGAAGCATAAACATGCACACTTTGTGTGTGTGTGTGTTTTCAAAGTTTTATCTGAATTTCCTTACACAGAAGGATACCTCGGAACAGCCTGGAGGCAGGTATTTCTGCTTTCTCTCTTTTTACTAGTGAAGCTCTGAAAGCTTTTTCCTTTCCTTGCCATAAAATGGCAATGGTATTTTATTTTAATTCATTCAAATTGGTGACAGAGATTCATCCTCATTAGTTGCATTCAGCAGCCATGTTTCAAGAATTTAACAAAAAAATGAAGATTTTAATACGGAGGGGTTTTCTTTTCGTTGGTTGGTTGTTTTTTTTACTAGAATGGAAACAGAAACCTTTTAATTGTTTGAGAGGCACCTTACTAGAACCTCAAAGAAAATGCTAATACTCTAAGTTACACTTGGCATTTCTGCACTGCAAAAACAAATCCAAGCTCTGAAAGTCAGCACTTTTTCCTCTTATTATCTGATGCTATATAAAAGCCCTAACATAGATTTGAAAGAAATACAACAGAAAATCCTGCCTGATCTAAATACATAGAGCTAAATTTATCTTTCAGTTTTCAAAACACTGCTTAGAGATTGGGCATTTAGAGTTCTATTCACTGGCTAGAAAAAAGCCAAATGGTACATTTTAAAAAACTGACTTTGAAATATTGTTATGAGAACAGGGACAAGCTATGTAAACCCTAAAGTTCTGTGGGTCTTTGTATTCACGATTATTGTCGCAAACTAAAAGGCTCATATTCCCTACTAAGCAAACATTTACAATTAAATCCATTCTGCACAAGGCATTTGCATTTTGAGATAGAACAGTCAGTTGTTCAGCTGCTGTGATTTAGATGGATTGGTTCATTATTGCTGCAGTTCGTTTTCAGCTACACTGTGTAACAAAGGGGTGCCAATGTAGTCTTGAATGGCTTTAAAGCTAAGTATGCTGGTATTCTTCCATGATGATGTAATTTAGCTATCTCCCCATCTCGTGGATCAAGATACCTTGACTTTACAGGCTAAACTTCAGCAAAAACGACAGAAACAAGCTGTCACAATAGTGTTCAATAGGCAGTATCTCTGCAAGTCAGCTGAAGGCTGTTGCTGGCAAGTTTGCACTGATTTTCCATGTATGAAAAAGTAATTTTTTCCCTAAGTCTTATTTAGAATAAATACTCTTCCTATCATGCAAGTAACAAGGCAACTTCGACTTCGACACCAGGAGATATATCAGTTATACACCTTCAAATGTTCATGCTATAGTAAACATGTATCTGTGCCAGAAAAGAAGACCTAGAACTACAGTGATCTCTGATGCAAAGAAAATTTCAAGTTGAAAAAGACAACTACTATCCTACTCCTTCACTGTCTGAAACATATCACCAAAGGCAGTATTAAAGCAGCGAAACCATTTTTCTATTAACAACCACGTAAAAAGGCAAGATTTCTTTCTAAAAAAGATTACTGAAGAAAAAGCCATGATGATTAGCAGCGTTTAACCTCCCAATCTAAAGCACAGTCTTCTCAAGACACTGCCAGAGCAACACAAAGAACACTTAATCAGAGTGACTTGATTACTTCATTTATAGTGGCAAAGGATTCATATCCTATGTCCAGAAATCAATTTCCACCTATAAAACTACTTCCAAGCCCCATAACCAGCACTGTCACCACAGATAATCACAACTGGATTCTAGCCTGCTCCATGCCTAAACCTAAAACTATACAACTACGTGTTTAAGTCAAGTCTTGAATTAAGAAAAAAATGCCTTTGTTTTTCTTGGTGTTCTCAAAGTTTCATTTCTCCTTAATGAGGACAGGAGGGGAAAGAGACTGCATAATCAAAAGTTAAAAATTAAAAAAAAAACCAAACCAACCAAAACAAACCCCCCAAAAATCTGCATTACAGAGAAAACACTTTCATTTAGTTAACTGACTGCTATTTATAGAAGGTTTACAGACCACAGGCAGGCACAGGGATATGCATGACCCACAAAAAAACCCCAATCCAGGCAATCCATGCCTGGAAGTCCTTGAAAAGCAAGTAGCAAATACAAGGTAGTATTCCCACTTTGCAGGGATGAAGAGGCCTGACAATGGATTTTTAACTGCTTAGAAGTTACACCCTTGAAGAAAACTGTTTACTGACACTTCAACTGTGAAGCTCCAACCCAGACATAATGGCAAGAATATATAAAATAGTGTGCATCCTTGCATTTCAGGGCATAAACCCTACTGTGTGTATTTTCCACACCGATAAAACTACATCATTCCAAACAAGGCAGCATTAATTTGGCAGATGAAATATGCCACGTACAAAGACTCATATGGAAACACATGGCAAAAATTTTAAATAAGTATTTTTTCTCTTAAATCTTGAGATTTAGTTTAACTGGAGTTTGATGGATAAAAAAACAGTTCAAATATAGTTTCATTTGTATGTTTCTATTAGCTATTAGACCAGTCAAGCCTCTTGCAGCAAATGCAAAATTTATTCTTTCACATCGCTTGCTGTCTGAAGTGTAATCAGGGTACATTTCTTGATCCCCAGATCCTTTGACAGAATTGCAGAAATAGCAGGGTACACTGCTAAGGCTGCATGTTCAGAAAAATAAAAACACATTATAAATTATTTTAAATCGCGTACTTTTTGACACTTTTACTAAAAGTAATTAAACAGCCCTTTTTCTTCTCCTTAGTCTAAACTGTGAAGAAGGCACTCAGGTTATGTTTTCCAGTTTTTCCTCTACATCATGAGGATTAGCAAGCTCCTCTGCTTCAGAAAAAAAAGGGATGAAACCTTCAAAATCTTGCAACTTCTACAGGTGAGAACTGACCTATAAAGCCACAACAAACATCAGGGCTGCACTTAAAATTTGAGAATTAGCATCAATTGCTGTAAGCAGCCCTGACCCCCATCAGCACCTGAAGTCCACTAAAATAACATCAGCGTCAACTTCATGAGTTAGACTTTCCTATCAGCATAATGATGCTTGTCTTAAAAGACCTCTCCTATGAAGAAAGGCTGAGAGATCTGGGGTTGTTCAGCCTGGAGAAGAGAAGGCTCCAGGCAGGCCTTATTGCGGCCTTTCAACATATAAAGGGGGCTTATAAAAAAGACTCAGAGGCTTTTTACCAGGGCCTGTAGTGATAGGACAAGGGGTAATGGTTTTAAACTAGAAGAGGGTAGATTTTGATTACATATAAGGAAGGAATCCTTTACTGTGAGGGTGGTGAAACACTGGAAGAGGTTGCCCAGAAAAGCTGTGGATGCCCCATCATTGGAAGTGTTCAAGGTCAGGCTGGATGGGGCTTTGAGCAACCTGATCTAGTGGAGGATGTCCCTGCTCATTGCAGGGGGGTTGGAACTAGATGATCCTCAAGGTTGCTTCCAGGCCAAACCATTCTGGAGCTCCCTCCCAAAACAGGTATCTCTCATGAAGGCGATGGTTCACGACCAACACAAAACTCACATTCCCTAGCATGCATGTTCTGTGGTCCTCATTAAGAGTACATTAGTAAAGCACAAGCAGAAGAAACTGATTTGATAGCCCTGTAAATGGTTCAGATGCTGCACTCGGTCTCAATATTAACACAAAATACCACTACAGTCATGCACAGAACCACTGACTCCAAGGTGTATTTCTACATGCAGTTCACCAAAGGCCTGGGCTTTGGACAGCACTTCAAAACACGCTCTCCCAACTTACCCAAGAGACTCAGGAAAACAGTAACTGACTTGCCCGCAGTCTGTGATGATTGTTTACCTCTGCTGTCCTCACATATGATCATGCACTTTTGCATAAATTGACAAATTTCACAATATTGTTTGACCAGCTATCTTTTTCACATTTTTGGCTCAATTTGAAGAGGTGGGAGAATAATCCCAGAGTTCCATAACATGTTTTCCAACTGCACTCAAAGTCGGTCTTCATTATTTCCCCCTTTCAGTTGCAGTAAATATTTCTCACAGAAGCACACTACTTCACACCTAATATGGTGCTATTCTTTCTCCATTCTTTTTCTTCCTCTTTCCTCATATAGTTTCCTGGTTTTTGTTCCCCCTTTAAGAGGCACATTGTACCTGCAACATAATACATCTGAAAATAATAATCCCGCTTCTGTCTTCCCCCCATGAGAGGTGACTTTTTAAGTAAGATTTAACTCATTTTTTTTTCTTAGTAAATCAGTTACTTCAATATGTAAAAGGGAAAAAACCACAAGGCTGACAGTTATTTTTTTTACAATGCCCTGTCTTTTAAAATGCATTCAAATTAAATGTTCAAATGTTAAGTAAACCCCTCTTTCCAACACATATTAAGGTTTGTTTCCTGAATGAGTCTGAGACCAACAACTACCCCGCTTTTTAAGAGAATTTGCCAGTAACATAAACCGTGGCTAAAAGGACAAACACTACATGTCACCATGTACTGCTCTAAGAGCATCAAAGTCCTCACCAGCTTCTTCAGATGGTAAAGTCCAGGGCTAAGAGTGCTAACACAGAGCAAGTTTAGGCAGGGGAAGCCACGGGCACAGGCAAGGAGTGCAACTGATGGTGCTTAGGCAGGGGGAGCGCCAGCAGGGAATTTTGGAAGGGAAGGAACCTTTTGGCATCCACACAGGGGCTGCAGGGGAAGACATTTTCAAGTGAGGACAAGGCGCCAAATTTAAAATGCATGGCACAGCACCTTGCCTAAAACTACTCCTGCAAGAACAACGAGCAAGCTTTACTCTCTTGCTCTCTCTTTACCTCAAAATAGCATACTCACTTAGTACTTCTTTCTTCCTAAATCCAAACCTGATGACTTCTCAATATGCCTACTGAGAGAAAAAAAGAACAGAAAACCACACGTGGACAACTTTTTTTTTCTTTTTTTTTTTGCACAGGCCTACCTTTTCCTTCTCGAAAATGAAGGAACCATGAAAGAGCGGATCAAAGCCAATGCAGGCAGTTTCTGCATGATCCACTGTATCAAGCATTCCCAGGCTCGCTTTAACAGGGCTTGCAACGTCCTAGATCCCTCATCCTCAAATCTCTTTTAACAACAAGTAACAATAATTTATGATGCTACCCCACTTTTAGAGATAAAATTGAGACCTAGTTTGTTTCGCTTCTGATGTACAATAAAACAGAATATGAAAGTAAACTTTCAGGACTGACATAAATAATGTGGGCATCTACATCTGAGCTCTTCCTCTTTGCCATTCAAAGTGAGAGTGCGTTTGGTGTCACCCGCATGTAAGTTCCAGTCAGTTTACATACACAGAGAAAAACATCTAACCTAGCATGACTTCTCTAAAGAACTGAAAGTATTTTGCAAAAAAGGTGGGGAAAATGTTGGAATAAAGATTTTTTGGGAATAATTTTTACTGAAAAAAGAAACTTTTGGACTTCACCCTTCAAAAATGTGAAGCTGTGGCTTAAAGAACAGGTTTTCCTAGATGAAAAAATGTTCTGGAAGAAAGGCTTTTCTAAAAGGACACTGGAAAGTAACAAAGATGGTCAAAAACTTAAGTAGTCTGCTCAGTGGAAGGAAGATGAGCAATCTCTAGGCTACGCTAGCTCTTTCAAAGATGTGGTACAGTATAGTTACACTGTACTAGGTAATTCTCAGCATCTGACTTCCCTGTCATCCAAAGCAGACTTTTTACAGTACACTGGATCCAGCCTGTTTCCTATGATGTCTCCACAAATAATTCCATCAGATGAGATTTACCCTCCAAAAGTCTAGCTGACTAGCCATTATCAGCTCATATTTCTCCAGATGTTTTGTGATCTCATCCTTTCTTAATGTCTCTAGCATCTTGCCTACCACCAAAGTCAGATTTATTGGTCGACGATTTCCTGGTTCCTCCCCAATCCCCTTTTCCCAGAACAGGACAAGCAAAATGAAAGCAACCAAGAGCTAGCATTGCAAAACTATTGCCCCTTCTCCAGATGTTTGTGATCTCATCCTTTCTTAATGTCTCTAGCATCTTGCCTACCACCAAAGTCAGATTTATTGGTCGACGATTTCCTGGTTCCTCCCCAATCCCCTTTTCCCAGAACAGGACAAGCAAAATGAAAGCAACCAAGAGCTAGCATTGCAAAACTATTGCCCCTTGTGTTGAAAAAGAGACACAAGAAAAACCACAAACTGACAGCAGCTTGTCTTTTGTTTCCAATAAGAAGAGCAACAGATTTCCCTATAAACCCAACCCTTCAGCTCTGGAAGTAGCATCGGCTTCTTTCCCTCTGTTACAAACTTCCCCCCTCTGTTCTTTGTTCAGCCCCTATCTTGTTTCTTACCTTTCCTCTTCCCCCCAGTTTTTCCTCTGAAGTAGCTGTGCCCTCTATAGCTGGCATCTTCACAGTTCACATGTGTCTTAGAATCCTTTGTATCAAGTACCACAGCCACTCCTTTGAAATACCATGGAAGCCAGACGATCCTTGAACTAATCTGAACCTCAAAGATTCTGGCTACACAGGTCATCAAGGAAGTGCACCGCTACATCCCAGGGACAGACAGAAGCAAAGGTAAAAAACACCCCAAAATAAACACGCACACACACACAAAAAGAGGTAGGGAACATGGTGAGAACAGAAAAGCGAAAAGAAAGAAGAGGTGAAGAAAAACAGCAACACAAGGGACCCACTGGCTTAAAAAAAAAAGTTAACTTCTGATCATACCTCGTAAGATCCTGTTTTGATTCATACTAACAGAATACTGAAAGTATGAACCTGTGCTCCAAGTAACAAAGCTAAAGTTCACCATCTGCGCTATTCTGCTAGAGAAAGTTCAGAGCAACAATCAGCATTTAATTCCTGGCTTGCATTTTACATATGGATCCTGCATTCATTTTATGCAATGAAGCTATACGAAGACAAATGGTTATTTATTACGACGTCTGTATCATTCCATTGCATTACAGAAATAATTCTTTAACCAAAAAAAATTAATAGTATTTCCATAGTTGGAATAAGTATCTTTTGTATAATTTCTCATTTAAGGACCTCTAGTAATTTTGATCAGCTTGGAAGCCAGACTCCCACCCAGTCAAATAGTTTTACCTGCCTAAAGTCCACACAAATTGACATTTGGAGGACATGTTCTGGTTTTTACGGTTAAAATCATTGTGCGGTATTTATATACTATTTAAAAAAAAAAAGAAAAAAGTAGCTCCACATTTGCTGCTAAATATTAATGGCTGAATACACAGGTCTCTCCTGCTGCTTATAATTGCTTCAGAGTTCTCAGAGTGAGAAATCGAGATTTCTATTTCCTTTTTTAAATGTCAGCGTACATTTTTCCCTCCCCCTCATTCCCTGCCTCCAAAAGACTCCTTTTTCCATACGAGTTTATGCCCTAATAAGAAAACCGGACATAGTACGGAAGACAGAGATGACAGAGTATCAAAACGCACAATCCCCCTCTTTGTTAGCCTTGCAGAAAGACCTTAAAGAAAAAAAAAACACAAACAGGATGAAGACTGAAGACAATAGAAGGACCTTTATAAACAGAGCAGAAAGATGCAAGAAATCCAATGAGATCTTTGAAATGGATCAGTAAAGTAAATAAAATACATTCGGGCATACCTCTTTTAACCAAGAAGTTACACAACACACGACCAAAGTTAAGGACACTCATGACATACATTCAGAAAACCTGTAGTCTCAGAACTCAACAAGCAGCAATCTGGGCAGATAATTTTCTCTTTCCCCCTCATATTCAATCACAATTACAGCACCTCCACATCAACCCATTTCCCCCATCCTTTCCCACTAAACAACCTTCAACATAACACAACCAGGGACTACATATTCTGGACGTACACATATAATACACCAACCCCAAGTCTGAGTTTCTTCACGTTTTCTACGTGTGTGCTGGAACACTGCAGCCACACAGTTATGCAAAGAGTGGTTAGTATTATAACTACTGTTTCTCCCTTCACACAAAAGTCTATCGCCTCATTGTGATTAGAGTAACAGCACCAAGTGCTGCCAACGGGGAAAAGGGGGGGGAAGAAAGTTCATTCATGAATTCTTCTATTTCTGCCTGGTTGAGGTTAGGCATGTCATGGAGATGACTCTGGCCCCTGCGCAAACAAACATCTGCACTACTGGAAGTAGAGCTTCCTTTAAGCAACTGATTTACTGAACTGCCAAGAGCTCTCGGCCAGGCAGCGATGTTTAATTTCATTTCTCCATTTGTATTTTTAATCTTGGAAACAAAAACAGAAATGTAAAGCATGCTGACAGAAGAAAAAAAACCCCACAATTCTAGAAAGCCCTGCTATTTCCCTGCCAGGCCAAAACACCTGCTCTTGCTAATGATGGCTTTATGCTTATATACACCTGCCATCCAGAAGGACTCCAGAGCACTTTGCAGCCTGATTTATACATACACAAATCATTAAAACCACCAATATTAAGCCACTGCTGGGGTGAGATGTAGCAACTGTTTAACTGCACACAGCCACGCTCTTCAACTGCTCAGGACGTAAACTAAGAGACACCATATCCAACCAAAGCTATGGGGGAACGTTAGGTAGAGAGAACATCATTGCCCAATCTGGATTTCAGCCAGCCACTACCTAAAATATTTGCATGCGGAAAGCCCTAGGATCTTTAAAGAACACATGCAGTGCAACCTTCGGTTTTATAAATGATCCAAAAGACAAACAATATACATTTCCTACATCTAAAATCCTCCTTTAGCAGTCCCTCCCTGCAGTAATTACTGTTTATGCCTTAACTTCAGAAGCTCACAGTATCAGACATCAGTTTTGGAAACATCCTGTGGCTGAAGCCCTTGATCTTGCAGAGCCAGCAAACCAATAGGGTCTGGCAATAAATGTAGACAATTTAAAAAAAAAAAAAAAAAAAA
>NW_008795405.1:18923935-18925466 GCF_000699145.1 Aptenodytes forsteri
AAGTGGATCAGTTCCCCCCACACGCACCCCCAGCCAAAAGAACTGAATTTGTCAACTGATCCCAAAACAGCTACAAAAACCAAGAGAGTAACGGAGCTGACACACTGGCAGGCTGAGGACAAGAGATAGCACTGCTTTCTAAAACCCTCCTTGCATGGACACCACCAAATTAACAGTTGCAAAATCAATGAAGTGGAATGAAATCGGTGTCACTGCACATACCGAGAAGGCAAAAAGGTATTGGGGAACAGGTTAAAAAGATTAGGAAACCTGGCATCCAAAAACCACCAAGATACGTTTAGCAGTTTGGGCACAAAACTGCAGTCTCAAAGCTGCAGAACATGCAGAGTAACATTTTGGAAATGGAAATGTGTTCAGCAGATAATCTCATCATAGTAGTATCAGCAAACCATCAGAGATAATCATCTGTTTCTCTAAGGTCATTTAAAAAAAAAAAAAAAAAATCGGATCAGGAGATCAAGGGCATCTTTTACTAAGACCTCCTCCAGAGGTCTCCTTACTTGAAAGTAGCTTTGTCATAATCCCAGAAACAATGAAAATTCAACTCTCAGGAGTAAATACAGACAAGCTTGAAATACAATATGACTGTTTTAAAGTTTCAGACACACCTGCCTCTGAATCATCCTGACAATACAATTCCATTTTCATACTTTTTAAAATAAATGTTTCACCCCCAGATTTTTGTACAGTGCTCCTCAAAACAACAACATAATTTTTTTTAAAGTTACAGGTAAGTGCAGAAAGAATTGTAACAATAGACAGTTAAAAAAAACCCTCAGCCTAAAAACATAATTTAAAACTAAAACCGTATGTCTGATTTGAAGAGTTTCTAGATTCATAAATGGGAATGGGAAGCATAATTCTGTGTTTCTTTCTCCTGTTTTATCCAAACACAGCATAATTCTCAAACACTTCATCAGAACAAGGTAGCCTGGGTTCACCAGAATTATCGAATTAGTTATTTAAGATAATGAGTGGAAAGGCATTTCTAACTGAAATAAACCAGAACAAAAAAAAGGGAAAAAACTTTATCAAAACATTTTTACATCAAGACAATTTGCTAAACTAAGCTGCATATCCAGCTGTTCGAAATATATGTTTCCACCCTTTTAAAACACGGATTATCAACGCGTTTTCTAAATTCTTAGAAATTTCTTATTGTTGCAGAAGAACCATCAGCCTTTATCAAGGTTACGATAACGTATTTTCATTTTCTTCCAGAAATAATTATGCTACACCTTTGCACCTTCAGGCAAGTTGTTGCAAACCCTCTAGAAAAATCCTGAGTCTGCAGAACCATGCGAGCTTCCCTACTGCTGGAGCATACAGATTCTGTTTTTGGTCCAAAAAAATGACGATATTATGGAAAGTACCTAACACCACTCTCTCCTTTCCAAGAAACAATAGTAGAATACAAAGAAACAGGTAAGTCAAGTACCTTATAGGAACAATGCTACAGTACTTGAAAACAAACACCCCCCTACCCCCCCCCCAAAGAACAAAATCAATG
>NW_008795405.1:18927411-18932978 GCF_000699145.1 Aptenodytes forsteri
AAAAAAAAAAAAAAAAAATCGGATCAGGAGATCAAGGGCATCTTTTACTAAGACCTCCTCCAGAGGTCTCCTTACTTGAAAGTAGCTTTGTCATAATCCCAGAAACAATGAAAATTCAACTCTCAGGAGTAAATACAGACAAGCTTGAAATACAATATGACTGTTTTAAAGTTTCAGACACACCTGCCTCTGAATCATCCTGACAATACAATTCCATTTTCATACTTTTTAAAATAAATGTTTCACCCCCAGATTTTTGTACAGTGCTCCTCAAAACAACAACATAATTTTTTTTAAAGTTACAGGTAAGTGCAGAAAGAATTGTAACAATAGACAGTTAAAAAAAACCCTCAGCCTAAAAACATAATTTAAAACTAAAACCGTATGTCTGATTTGAAGAGTTTCTAGATTCATAAATGGGAATGGGAAGCATAATTCTGTGTTTCTTTCTCCTGTTTTATCCAAACACAGCATAATTCTCAAACACTTCATCAGAACAAGGTAGCCTGGGAAAACCGTATGTCTGATTTGAAGAGTTTCTAGATTCATAAATGGGAATGGGAAGCATAATTCTGTGTTTCTTTCTCCTGTTTTATCCAAACACAGCATAATTCTCAAACACTTCATCAGAACAAGGTAGCCTGGGTTCACCAGAATTATCGAATTAGTTATTTAAGATAATGAGTGGAAAGGCATTTCTAACTGAAATAAACCAGAACAAAAAAAAGGGAAAAAACTTTATCAAAACATTTTTACATCAAGACAATTTGCTAAACTAAGCTGCATATCCAGCTGTTCGAAATATATGTTTCCACCCTTTTAAAACACGGATTATCAACGCGTTTTCTAAATTCTTAGAAATTTCTTATTGTTGCAGAAGAACCATCAGCCTTTATCAAGGTTACGATAACGTATTTTCATTTTCTTCCAGAAATAATTATGCTACACCTTTGCACCTTCAGGCAAGTTGTTGCAAACCCTCTAGAAAAATCCTGAGTCTGCAGAACCATGCGAGCTTCCCTACTGCTGGAGCATACAGATTCTGTTTTTGGTCCAAAAAAATGACGATATTATGGAAAGTACCTAACACCACTCTCTCCTTTCCAAGAAACAATAGTAGAATACAAAGAAACAGGTAAGTCAAGTACCTTATAGGAACAATGCTACAGTACTTGAAAACAAACACCCCCCTACCCCCCCCCCAAAAAAAAAACTCACTGTTTTGGGAATAAAACATTTAAGAATGCAAAAAGCGTAACGGTACACATGACTATGTTATTTCAGTTTTGCCACCCCGTCAAGAATAAAGACTTTTTATAAAAGATCAAATGCCATTAGTGGTACAACAGAAATGCACAGAGTGCACAAACTCAAGGCTATTCTTCCCATCTAGGACACTGGTACCAAGAGCAGTTAAGACAGAAACAAAACAGCACATTCTCTAGCAAGTCTCTGCGAGAGCACAGCACTGCTCACAAAATACAGGCGTATTTTTCACCGTTCAAATGAAGATTCACCTCAAGACAATTCTACCTTCTAACACAAAAAGAAAAGCTACAGACCTATATATAAAACAAAATGATTTGCTGCAGTTTAACCTTTAACACTCTAAAGTGGCATCTCCTTCAGTTGCTATCTTTATCATCATTATCGAAGCAGTTGACGCAGTTTTTGGTGAACACGCACACACGCACACCCAAAGAAAATCCCTTATATGTGCGTTTTCTCAAACTTGAGAGAAAGTCACGCACGTTCCTTATATGCTATTTCCCATTAGGGTGAAGAGGAAAATAATGGACTATTTGAAGACACGCTGCTAAAGGACAGATCACCGCGTGAGAGAAAACCAATCTACTGTCCTGGAGGGAAGAGACACTTACCTCGTTTGTGAAGCCATCCTTCCTTCACTATTGCTACTTCATTCATAATGGCAGGAATGTCTCTTGAAAAACCAGTTTATGCCAAAAGATCACTCTGTTGAAATTCCTGAACTCCCGCAGAAGGCTCCACAAAAGGGATGGGGGTATTTTTTCCGTTTTTCTCCTTCTCAGCTATTTCTAAAAGGATCAAAAGAAGAGTGCACCATCATTTTGAAGCATGTCACATATGTACAGTAAGGGATACAACAGGGAGTAGATTTTATTGCTGCGTTGTTGATTTGGGGTTTTTTTAATTATTATTACAAATCCTAAATGAGGACTTTGCTCTTCACAAGGATTTTTATATCTTAGAGGGTGGAGGTGCCAAAATACATGCTTCCTAAAGTCCTGCTTCTTCACTGAGCAGATTGAGCGTGGGCAGACTTCACGTTACCAGACACTGTCTGGATTAGAGGTGGATGCAAGACCTTGCCCAGTAGACCTCCATACCTCCAACAACACCTCACTCTCCACAACAATAAAAATTCTGAGTTTTCACAAAGTCTAGGTTTAAATATTTCCTGGTAAGAAGACTTCCAGAACGTCTTCTGGAAGGTTTCTTTACAGCCCGATATATAGCAGTCTATCAAGTAACACACAGTGCATCTTAGAGAGATACACCTAACAGCAAAAATTCCTAATACTCTCCTTCAAATTTGCATAGCTTCAGCGCCACCCTGTTAATCCCATTCAGATCTCCTCAACTCCCCCAAAAAGTGTCTTCTCTATCTTTGATATTTATAACTCCTACCTCTCCTAGAGGTAGACAAAGAATCTCAGATAAGCTCACATACCTTTCTGCTATCCTGTAGCAGCCCTTATAGCACCCTGACCAATTATATTGCTCTTCCCTGAACGCACCGCAGTTTGCTGCTGTCTTTCTCGCAATGAATTACGCCTAAGCACAACTTAGGATTTCTACCCCTCTGCTTTATGAGATGAAGTCCCTATCTAAATAGCTCAAAATTGCCGTATCGTATTGAAAATGCCTAGCTCATGGCTGACTACCACAGAAACGTTCTTCGCATTTCTCTCCCTCAATGAAAATAATCTCTTCCCAAATGCATTAGCTTTTATTATTTTTCTAAATTGAATCCGATTATTTTTCTGCTTGCGGTACAAATGTTCTGTTTGTTTTTCTTTAATGACTTCTGTGCTCTCCGAAGTGTCCATACCACCATTCAATTTGGTATTACTTGGGTGATCAAAATATGTAATTGGTGACAAATTCCCAGCAATAACCAAGAAGTTTAATAAAACAGAACCCAGCAGCATTTGTAACTCACCGCCAAAGACCTGGCTTTTACTGGAGTCTCTCTCCAACCACAGAGACATCACATTCCCACCTAACAAATATATACCGTCTCTGCATGCATTTGGCACACGTGCATCAATTATCTGTGAGCATGCAGGTGATAGCCATCCATCAGAAACTAGATTAAAAAGCAACTAATTCCCCATAACTCACTAAGACACAACCCTGGCTGAAAGAAACAGGTGGTCAAAATTAATCCAACCTAGAACAGATACCCCAGCAAGACAGAGGGCTCTGTTGTACATCACCAGTGCTCTGAAACGGGCAGCCTTCAAAGCAAGGAGGTCAAATTTGAACAAGTTCCATCACTGCAAGCAGAAATGGACTGGGACAAAGGAGGTCACTCCCCTGATACTTTGCCTATGAACTTTCACTGTTTATCACTATTCCTCAGCTTTTCCAGTAACACTTTATTTTCTAGTTTTTCCCCAGAAACAAGCTGGGTTTTTTTTTTTACCAAATTACAAATCTGCCATATCTCACTGGTTATAATTATCAACTCCAAGAAACAGATAAGTCGTTTGCCTGAGGGAGGGAAACACATGAAAAATGGCATTGGAACAAGAGACATGTAAGAATTCCTTAATTTCATAAATAAATATGAGAACACCATATGCTGCAGAATAGAGACTAGTAACCCACAGCTGCCACAGTTACCTTGGAACAAACTCCTTTAGCTTCAGAGCAATTAGGATAGAACCTGACGAACGTGGCAGGCTTTCGTTCTCCTTTCAAAAATGCATGCATAATAGCCATCCGAGCTAGACTTATTTGTTGATGTCAAGAGGAGACTAGACCTTGTTTAGAGGCTTCGTTTAAGCATCAAGCAATTTGCAAAGTGTTGAACAAAACCCCTAAGATTATCACAGTTTACGTCTGGAAATGCAACACCCAAGTGTGAAAGTTAACGCTTCTAATGTTGTGCCATAACAGAACACAGGGACTGTGCAACCTAGCTTTACGTCTTGAATTCAACAATTTAGCTGCATTGAATGATCAATATCCTTTTCGATAACCGTATGTAAGAGGGAAACAAAAAATGGCATTGGAACAAGAGACATGTAAGAATTCCTTAATTTCATAAATAAATATGAGAACACCATATGCTGCAGAATAGAGACTAGTAACCCACAGCTGCCACAGTTACCTTGGAACAAACTCCTTTAGCTTCAGAGCAATTAGGATAGAACCTGACGAACGTGGCAGGCTTTCGTTCTCCTTTCAAAAATGCATGCATAATAGCCATCCGAGCTAGACTTATTTGTTGATGTCAAGAGGAGACTAGACCTTGTTTAGAGGCTTCGTTTAAGCATCAAGCAATTTGCAAAGTGTTGAACAAAACCCCTAAGATTATCACAGTTTACGTCTGGAAATGCAACACCCAAGTGTGAAAGTTAACGCTTCTAATGTTGTGCCATAACAGAACACAGGGACTGTGCAACCTAGCTTTACGTCTTGAATTCAACAATTTAGCTGCATTGAATGATCAATATCCTTTTCGATAACCGTATGTAAAAAAGGAAGCTACATGCCAAACTAGTCTGTAGAAAGGACAATCCTATTATTAAAAACAGAAAAAAGCACAAAGGTCCAAAATTCTGCAATCTGCAGCTAACTTACTCCAGGTTTTTCTGGGTTAACGCTTGCCAAGATTACCACTTGGCAGCCTCCTGCTTGTCATCGGCTAAACTGTCATGTCATAATCTGAACTTGAATGACAATACAGCCCAAAAAAGCGGATCAACAAAGAAATCCAAAGTTCAGAGGAACTACTTTTTCTACTCTCTGTGGTGTCCAAAAAGTTTGGACTGCCTTTTCCCCCCAAGAAACATTCTCCACCTGCTACTGCAGCCCTGCTATCAGGGATGTGTCTTTACCTGCCTTCAAGGGGAGAGGGGTGGTGAAGAGGGTAGGGTGTATCGTAAAGGAGCCATGCACAGAACATTGGGTAGCATGGCACAATGAAGTGGGAAAACACTAAACACTCCCTTACACCAACCTGCAGCATTGGCTCCACCTCAGTCCTTCAATCAGCTACGCCAGAGTGCATATTTTATAAGGGGGGACTTAAGTTAATTTTTCTTCACAGTGTGAAGAGCTGGGAATCCCTTCTCACTGTCCAACAAAATGCCCATAGACACAGCTCCAACAGAAGCAAACCCACTCTATCTGGTATATTTTAAAACACACATTCAAGCTGTGCCTAATATATCTATTTTAGTTAAAGATGCCATTGAAGACAGTGGCAGCAAGTAAGAGCAATTTCTTGGAACAGAAGAGCCAGTTAACTACAAGTCAACATACTACTGAAGATGCGCAAACCAGAGAAAGTT
>NW_008795405.1:18933122-18935882 GCF_000699145.1 Aptenodytes forsteri
GGAATGATTACAGTCCTCATTTATGGCTACCTAGAAATGGTTCCCAGTGAACAGAAGGCATCTCAGCTAAGTATGACCTGGCTGCTCTAGCCTGTGTCTGCACATGAGTGAACACTGTCAAAAGCTAAAGAACTCCATCTTTCTCTTAGCCTTCTGTTTGCTTGTTTTTCAATATGCATTTCTGTAATACCTTTTTCAATACTAAAGTATTCCTCACGTGGCTGAAGTGCAGTAAATCATGAATGGCATGACATCAGCATCGTATCACGGTGACGCTGGTTTTACGCATATATTAATTACTTAAGTGTATTAACTTCATAAATAATGAGATAACTCACTTCCCCAGGCACTGCAGCAGCGAAACCTGCTTTAAGGAGTCAGTCAAACCAACTGTCCAACAGAAGGTGGAGCAGAACCGTCTTTCCCGTATTTGGAAGAGTCGTGTTAGAGCTCCTTCTCTCATTCTCTTCCACTTATTATGCTCACCTTCTTTTGTCTCTACAAGATCAAGAGATGAATCTATCCTCCTTGCTCTCTTTCCAAAATGAAATTTTGTATTTGTTTCTACTCACACCCTAAAGCAGAGCAGGAAGAAAAGGAATTCTTCCGTAACGCTGAAGCTGAAACCTAAGCTTACGGGATGCAGGAGCATCTATGGTAATTACCTTGCCTATGAGGGAGAGTAAGCAAGAGAGTGAAGGAGGATCAGACCCACCAACCTCGGTCCTGCCGCTGCCTCAACTGGCATGTTAGACTGTGTCTAGGCAGCACTAGTTAACCCAGATCAGAAAGCAGGTCACAGCAAAGCATGCTCCTGGACTAACACTTTGCCCATCACGCCACCAGTTACCAATGCCCACTGCCCTGGTGTGGCACAGTCCTGACGCTCCCAGGACACCCTGAGGCCTAATGTGCTACACATCCTTACACGTTCTTGTAACAGACAACAGCAGGACCAGGCAAAAAAGGATCCAGCTGCCCCTGTTTGCCTACCTTGGCCACATGACACTATCACCAGAGTAGACGAGACACACAGGAACTGGAGGGGGGCAGAGAGGTGTGTGTTTGGGCCCATTACATGGGATACCACGAGCAACCTAAACTCTCTTCCCGCAGTAGATCCCAGCGTAAGCTCACAGCTGACAGCCAATTGCACCTGAACAGCACAGACACAACAAAGTTGGGCTCCAGCCAGCATTTCAAGTGGAGTGTACAGATAGGTGCCCCCACCAGGCTTTGACCAGCAAAGTACATCTCTTGCATTATGCAAATCCTGCCTTGGGTGTTTCGCGGGAGCGGCAGTGGTTTCAACGCGCTCAAGGCCCTCTAAGCACACGGCAGTAGCTTCACACCATGACCCAGTTACCAAATCTGGGCAGACAGCTTTCAAGAAAGCTTAGAGGGACCAGGTTGTTCCAGCATCTTAGCTTACATTACAAAAACGCATTGTGGGCCATGAGTTAGGTGTGGTCACGAGTATTTGCTACTGTGTGTTCTGTGTGGAATGATACCACGTCCAAACTGGTATTTCATGGCTGCACGTGCAGCTTATCACAAGGTCCAGAAAGGCTTCTCTGATACTAAGAGCTACAGGAAGAGTGCTAAGTGGAGAGTAAAAATCTCTAAAGCCGCATCCACTTTTCTTCAATCTGTTAGCCTAATCTAGGTTTACAAAACTGTAATTTGAAATGCTTGTGCTCTCATGTCTTTGCTGATCAATAGACAGGAGGTTAATGTTGTTCAGGTGAGGGGCCAGAGTTACAACATCCAGCTGTCCAAGCTGCAACCACAACTACAGTTTGATAGGACAAACTAAGCTGCCTGTTTCAAAACTGAGTGATGGCAGAAAAGAGACTTGTCGTACTCTCTCTGTCAAAGACACAGGCCAGACAAAATCCTCTTTATGTTCCCAAACAAGAACAAGTCCTTTTACAGTTTATGCTCATATAATTTAAGAACTGTGCTGCTCAGAACTTCTGTACCAACTTTAAATGCATTTAATCAAATTCCATTTTAAAGTATTTATAACAGAAGTATTGTTCTGTCCCCAAAGAAATCAAGTCAGTTGCGAACCTATTTAATTCTTAATGTAATCACTTACAGGACATTTTTATAAGCCGGCAAGTGAATGCTGGAGCTACAAGTTACTTGCGGACATTGGATCAATTCTTAAATTTGATTTACCACTGCTGCACACCAAAAACTGTTCTATAAACATCACACACACCAAAAACCCTCCAACTTAAAAAATCAAAGGTAGCTCCACAGTGTCTTTAAATCTGTTAACTCAAATGTTGTGGCTGTCATCAAAAAATTAACTATTACATAAAAGTAATTACTAGTCATGCAGTATGTCAAATTTATTTACCTGTAAACAAATATTCTTCTGAATTAAGTGTTAGTAATTCCCCTTTATAACTGTATTTTGAAATGTACATCCCTCCTGTGGTATAAATAAAACAAACAAGAGCAAATCAGAGATTTGCTTCTTATATGTTAGAGGTGGTAGGAAAACAAAGCAAAAAGAAAAACAGTTAAATACTTTCCTCAAGGAGGTGGGAGGAGAGAGAGGGGGGATACCGATAGGTGAAAGCTGCATTAGCATCAGTAGCATACTGTCAGTAAAATAAAAAAAAAAAGCCTCAGCATGTTCATATACTCGATTATAATTATGTGTTTTACAAAGAAACAGAAGCAAAAGTCCTAGAAGTCTGCAAGAACATTTCGGCAACTTCAGAATTTCACCTGGGGGGGCGGGGG
>NW_008795405.1:18937351-18940148 GCF_000699145.1 Aptenodytes forsteri
GGACGCCGTGCCCCGCGAGGTGATGTGGCCTCTCCTAACTCGGCCCCGCGGGAAGCCACCAGCCCTAGGAGCCCGGTGCCCGGAGTGTGGACAATTTACCCCAAAATACAGAGGCCCGAGGCAGCCGTGGGGCAGAGGCCCAGTCAGCCCCCGGCATTTCAACCTCTGGGAAGGGTGCCCGAGGCAGCCGTGGGGCAGAGGCCCAGTCAGCCCCCGGCATTTCAACCTCTGGGAAGGGTCAGGCCCCCGCAAACCTTATGGGGTGCTGCAAGCAAGCTTCCCCGAAAGCATGGGGTGCCAGTCTGCTTACCCTGCGCTCGGAGCTTTCCCTTGCGCCTGCGAAATACTGATTGATTAAATAATTAGGTATCACGGTACCTTGGAGAATATTTCAATACCCCTTTCACAGCAGGCGGGCTGTGAGGCGTGGAAAGGTTAAGCGATTGCCCGGGGACTCACAGTGGCGGAGGGGCCGGGGCGGTGAGTCTGGATGCTGCTCTCCCCGCTGCCTTGCTGCGCTCGAGGCCGTCCTGCTCTCGCAGCAGGAATGGCTCAGAACATCACAAATTACTTGAACTATTGCTTACAGGGCAGCAATATTTTGTAAGATTTAAGAGCCGGTCTGCTCTGAAAAATGATGTTGTGGAAATGCCTTTGACACATTTATTATTTCTCCGCACTTCCAGTATCAAAATTTGCCCTCTTTGGTCATTGAGGGATTTTGTTTATTTTCTAATTGACAGTGCCGTAAATGCTAACTGGGCTGTAAGAATTGATTGGATTTGTATAGAAACGTACGATCACTGATGATCGCATTTCTGCAATCAGAAGCTAGCTGGAATTTCGAAAACAACACATCTTCCCACAGCTTTGCACTGTTAACTACATAAAATGCATAAAATGCATTTACAGCAGTAAAGCTGCATTTACACTGGTGGCAAACCTATTCGATATGAGGCTTTTCTGCCACACCATTTGAATGATTGTACACATTTAGTGAAATTCACTTTCTTCTTCCATTTTGATCAACTAGGTCTGTCTAATCATATCTGTCACAAGCGTTCCTGAGTATCAAATGGATCGCTGGATTTTGGGTACACCAGTGTGCTAGAGGAGCCAACGATGAGACAAGAGGAGGAAAGGCTTCACTTTTCTTCATGGTGGAGGGAGACAGAGCAAGACCTCCTTTCCCACCAAGGAACAGACCAGTTCCTCCTGGCAGAGCTGCTACACCAGCGTGGTATTTTCTATGGCTCTCCTTTAAGTTTACGAGGGCATGTTTCAGCACAGTTTTAAAAATGTACCATTCAGGCAACCTGGCGGAATAAGCAGACCCCGTGGTACAGTCCCAGTTACCTAGTTTAGGGTCAGATCCTCATCTGCTGCAGTCAGTGGAAAGATCTCTGTTGATATCAGGGCAGAATGAAATGGCTGTGAGAACTTTCTAAGACGTAAAGGTAACGGAAAGGAAAAATCTGGGTTTGTGATCACATTTCGACTTACCGTGCCTTACGTTCAGAACATTTAGTGTAGATTGAAATGTAGGTAGGCATTAAAGATATATTTAAAATTAAATTAATCATCTGTGTGCAAAGCTTGCAGGCAGCTCAGAGAACATGTATAGAACTTAACAAAGACAAGAAAATTCATTTATGAACTAATTTTGAGTCTTCAGACTGCAGTTACACCTAACAATAAAAAGCGTGTGTAAGTACAGGAGTTCACTGGCTGTAGGACACTTCTGTCCAGGCAGGGGGATCTCTGGTAATAGAGCTGATTGCAGGAGAGCTTTCTTGCCTTCCTGCCAACCCCTGTCCTGATTGATAAGCTCCCAGGCTGCGTGGTGAGCAAGGTCATTAGGACTTCCCCCTGCAAACGAAGCAGCAGTTTAAAAATAAGGTCATACAGTAAACACAGTTTTCTGTCCTGAAGAGAAGAAAATAAACCTCCGTTGTTTGCTAGAAAGGAAGTACAATTAAAAAAAAAAGAAATTTCAACACGAACAGATTGTTTAGATTTGCCGACTGTTGATTTACCATGATGAAAGACAGGCCCAAACTAGAAAGTTTGGATCCTGATCTGGATCTGACATTCCCGAAATTTGAGGGGGAAGTGCGATTCGGAGTCTGGAGTAAGGGCTTATCTCTCGAACACAGCAAAGTACTGTGGATAAAAATACCCAGGTAAAGTAGGAAGTGCCTGGTCTGCGACAACAAGAGTGACTTTGTATCAACAATGAACAAAAGCAGGCTTTTTTTTTTTTTTTTCTCTGAGAACAATGGAATCACTCAAGAATTGTTATAAATGCAAACAATGTGGGTTTTATCACTCAGTTATCATCAATGGGATTACAGTCTATAAACCCTAATTTTCAGGGAAGTCCCTAGATTTCCCTGAGCGCTTCCTCAAATTTCACATCTGTTGACTCTAGCTTATTAAGTGCTTCAGGATAAGGTGAATCAACTGTTCCTTGGTATTATATTACCCAAAAATACTGAACGTAGGGGTTAGTGGCAAAGAATGGTTGATTGCCAGACAGTGTATCAATACCACAGCAGAAGAGCAGACACTCCTGTTCTCATCCATTTTTAACACATATATAGGTAACATATAATTTGATGTAACTTTTTAAAGTTATTTTAAAATGTTGAAATTGTGCAGCTTTGGATAAAAATGTTTTTCATCCAGTCAGGCATAAGAAGAAAGACTAGCACGGTAAGATGAAGTGGAATTAGAATCATAGAATCATTAAGGTTGGAAAAGACCTCTAAGATCGAGTCCAACCATCAACCCAACA